>NW_021634539.1:0-70798 GCF_004799145.2 Neltuma alba | reverse complement strand
GACATCTAAACTCACAATCACTTGATTAAATATTTGGCCAATTTTACTATTTATAAATTATACCCTATGTAACCTATTACTTAGTAATCAGGAAAAGTAATCTAGCAAAATGTAAAAACAATTGTTGTATAATTATTTTTTTTAATAAAGAATACGGGCTAGATATACATCCTAATATTTAATAATTAGTGGCTTTAAGGAATGACTCAAAACAATGGCTAACTGCCTTAGTGGTAATAATGTCACCTTTAGATAAAGTTTTGAGTTTGAGTTGAGTGTTGATATAGTGGGGTGTGTGTGTGTGGTGTTTGAATTGTATAAACCAAACCAAAAAAGGAAGGCACTAAAACTGGCTAATGATATGTTTACTATGTTGAATAAATTGAAACAAGAGAACCTAAAAATGAATTATAATATATATATTTTTGTCAAAAAAGTGAATTATAATATATGATTTTTAATTAATTATTATATATAAAACTAGCACTAAATTTTAGTAATATCATATACATGCTATTTATAAAAATTATAGTATATAAAGGCATTGTATATAAAGCTAATATATGTGTTCGATTAATGGTGATATAATGTGAAAATAATTGTTCTTCATATATGTTTTTACTTTTCAAGTGGGATTGAACACTTATCTATTATATGGGGAGAATTACAATAAAGTCTTAAAAGAAAATTACTAGTAAATCCTTAAAACTTGTCTTTGCAGCCTGTTTTGTTATTACTGGGACTTTTTAATAATTATATTCCTTATTTAAAACTTCATAACAATTCCCCGTATTATATATTGCCAAGAGCAGTAAAATTATACAGTAATAATGAACATTAGTTCATTGGATGGATTACTACTATTTTTATTTTCTTCATGAATAATAATAAAAAACTTCACTGCAGCCCAGAAACAGCTAAGTTGAAACAGCTACACACAGCTATACACTTGCATTATTGTACAACCACTATTCATAAATTTAAAATCTAGCACTGTGCTTTTCAGTCAAGAACGGTTTTCACAAAACTTCCAAAAAAAAAGATCTACTGCGCTTCTTCCTTCAGAAGCTTTAATTTCATTCAGGGAAAGAGTAACCTGCGATTCAGTAAATAAAATAACGATTAATGAAACTTGATAACCTTAATTGCCTAGAGTTTTAGACTAATTAAACTCACCCACATGGATTGCAAATCATTCATGTAAGCCACAGGGACTTACCATTAAAAACTTCATCGTCATGGACAACTACATTAATGGGGTCAACAATATCATATCAAATGTACACAGACACGCAAGTGTAGGAAGTTGCAGTACTAACAAGTTGTAAAAATTGAAGCTTATTTAGAGCACTAGGCCCATTCAAAGCAAAATCTAATAAATCTCATCTTAAATATAAGTGCCAGATAATTAATTTACAGTTATTGAGAATGATTAATGGGGTTTGTTATCTGTGGTAGTTTAAAAACACCACATTCATTCATTTGAATTGAAAATTACCTTCATGGATTTTTTTTTTTTTAAAAGCCCTTTAGTATTGTAACCAACATGATTGTTTGAAAAAGAATTATAAATTTGTAAATAAAATGGATTTAGGACTTACAGTTGAAACCTAAACAATGCTCTTAACTAACTTCCATATTTAGGACCAAATACTTTTGAGGGAGCAAAATAACTAACCTACAGTAACCGGAGATAAAACACAGCTCTCTCATCAGTGGCGTTTATAACAACTTGCCTTGTTGCGGGAGACTGTGTCTGATGGCTGATATTGTTCATCCTCAAGCCATTGGGCCTATCAACACATTATTTCATTTCCCAGTTCGATAAAATTCCCAGATAAGTACTGACAAAAGCAAAGACCATGGGAATCTGAAACCTGTTAATTACCTGGTTTTCTTCCGTGGATTTGATTAACTGGATTGGCATTAAGTTTAAAAACATGGTAAATGGGACGTTGTATTATCACTACGAAGACACATCAATGAGAAATTAATTGAGAATTAGTGACAAGAATCTGACAACCTTCGTTAGCCTCTGGTTTTCTTCCTTGAGTTCGTCTTCCTTTATTGACATCAAAATTAAACGCATCATTAAAACAAACAAGAGACACGAATGAAGACTCACAACGTACTACAAATGTTAACAAATATTTTATTAATGTCACATGTTACTATAACTAAAATATGGGATGGAGGAAGTGCCTTAGACACTACTGCATAGCATATTATATTACCACAAGACATGAAATACTGGAATTATAAACTCAAGTTTATGGTTAAACTTAATCAGATGTGCTAAGTTCAGTTTTGTGTGCATTTAAGTTGTTGACATTGGTAAGTATAGACTTTTTGATAAAGTTATGTGTTTAAAATTTAATAAAAAACATGTGCTTTAGTTCTCTATGAGTTTATGTAAGTTGAATTTACGTGTCTTTAATTTGAGGCATGTCGTTTGTGGTTTTTTGTAATCTCTATTAAATATGGGCTTATTTGAAGGGTTATGGAAATTACTCTCTCCATTCCTTTTTAATGGTCACTTTTTAAGAAAATGCTTGTTTATATTTATCTGTCATTACAAAATTTGAAGATAAAAATAATTACCATTTTCTTCATTCTACCCTTGTCTTTACTAACTTCAGAATTCCAAAGGCAGCATTAATTACTAAAATAAAAGGTTAAGTTAGAAGGAATTAATTCTGATCAATACCTTCTCATTATAACAGAGAGGAAAAGACTGAATATAATGCATAGAATGCTTTTGATAAACAAATATAACGCTAACCTTTTTCTTTAGAATATTGATCTCCTGCTCAAATACTTTAACCTGAAACACATGGAATTAGTTTCTATCGGTTATAAATCTTGCAAGCTGCTTTTTACCCATGCCATGGAATCAAAAAACAGATAGAACTTACAAGCGCATCATAGCTGTTTACTATTGCTAAATAGTATAGAAACAAATGAAAAAAGAAGAGGCAACGTTATAGTGAACAGCAAACAGTATCAATAAATTCTAATTTATATAACAAGGTAAATAACATTGCATATTATCTCTCCAAAAAATGCTTTTTTGAATCAAACCCCATATGAAGCTCGGAAAAGCAAGAAGCCTCAGGTAAGCCACTTACAATTCTTAGTTGTCTAGCATATGTGTAGGTTAAATTTCATTCTTCAATTGATGAAAAATTGAAAAAAAGAACTAAAGTTTAAATTGGCTATAGTAGTCAGACCAAAGCATGTCATCTGTATAATCTTGTAAGTGTTAACGTAATAGTTGGCAGGAATATTCTATCCAATGAAGAGGCTAGTTGGGAATGGAATATTAACAAGGGAGGCATTCTTATTTGAATCCCTATAGACTAGAGTTTGACAATAGACAAGCAACACCACCCTGCATTGACAAGTCCATATTCTTTCTCATTCACCTCACCGAGTGAAAGAAGTACCAAAAGATCAACAAGTTCTTCAGCATCAAGATCGTCTAGTGAAATACCACCAAAAAATTCAAGCGCTTACTAAAAGTAAATTTATGCATTTTGTAGTTTTTCTGTGTATGTCTCGAACCCCCACACCCAACTTCTTTAGAAGCAATAGAAAAATTTGAGCGGCAAAGTGCTACGATAGAGGAGATTCAAGCCATTCCAAAAACTCGACATGCATGGGAGTTAGCTGTTCATGAAGGCAAAAAATGTCATAAGGTCCCCGGGGGTAGAGCTGTTAGAGCCCAACCCATTTAAACCCTTTTAGATTGAGGACCAGCAGGCTTAAAAATTAGGTCCCAAAATGAGTAAATGGGTTAGACGTTGGGCTCATTTGGGGCAAATAATTAAAAGGCCATCCCTTAAATATATGTTTTTTAATTTTTAAACTACTAGAGACCAAGAGAGCTTCAGTCCCTCCATCCTCACACCAACTGCCCCCAGATCTCATTCTCAAGCTTCAATTCTTCACTCTTCCTTCAACTCTCAAAGTCTCACTTAGCTTGGTTGTTCTCCATCTAGATTTGATGCGGTGTAAATTGTTTGTGATTTTATCTTTCCCCATTCCCCATTCCTCTGCTGACAACGCAGTGTCCTTGACTTCTTTCTCCTAAGCTCTCCTTCATTCCTCTTGTGCTCTACTCTATCATACTCCTCTTGTTCTTTCATTTAACATGGCTAATGTTCTATTAACATAGAGTAGTTATTATGAACTGGATCACAGCATGTTTGAATCAATTATTTGTGCTTAATGTTAATTTTGTTTGTTCAAACACGCATTTATTTGTTTAGTTGATGCTTGGCCAATATTAATTATGAATCAGGAGGATTAGGGTTTTCCTTGACAAAGGGAATCTTGATTATGGATATAGATTGGGAAAGTGGGATTAGATGTGTTCTAATTTGCCATTAGGATAAACATATACCTAACGGACCCTGTATAATCATTAAAGAGTAACTTTGGATTTTATTGCCTCTTGAGTAATTATGCTGGGAATGGCATGTTTAACACTTTACGAGAGGAGTATACCTGAATCAAGAGACGTTAATAGCCACTAAAAGGCATTACCAATATAGGGTATGTGGTTTTGGAACAAGAACATTACCATTATGGCTTATATATTTTTTATTTCAAAATGTTAAAAAAATAGCTTTTTTTGGCCCGGACCTTACTAATGGAAGCATTTAAGAGTATAAAGCTCGATTTGTTTTCAAGGGATACTAACAACAAGGTATGAATTTTGAGAAGACTTCTCCAACTCCTCAATCTGAAATTGTGAGAGTTGTTTCATTTTTGGTTTCTTAGTTGCAGTTACCTGTTATCAATTTAATTCAAATTCTGCTTTTCAAATGATGAGTTAGAAGAAATTGTGACATCCGATAATTTAACAGGGACATACATGAAAATTTGTAGGGACCAACTTGTAGAGAATTATATAGTTTTGAGGTTTTATCCTAATTATGTATAGTGAAGGAGAAGTCGTGGCAGAAATATATAACTTCACAATTATGGTACAAAACAGTCCCCTCAACATTAGAATGTACAACAAGGGAAAGTATGAGATTTACAAGAGATTAAACCATATCTTTCTATAAAAGATGTATTTTGATATATTTACCCCTTCATAAAAAACAATCTTTTAAAATATTAATCCTTTTATGGAGTAAATCCTACACATTATAAACCCCAATTTTCTTTTGCCGCTCGGCCAAAAAAAAGGCAACGATAGCTTTACTAAGAGGCAGGGAAGGAGAAAGCAAAATGAAAATTGAGAAAGTTATCTACATCACTAACCTAAACTTCCCTCCTCTAATTCTACAAGATCTAATCCCTCCATATATGGAAAATTCAAAATTTAAGGCAACTTGTTGAGATAGGGAGTTATGATTAGGATAAAAGATATCAAATAGACAAGAGGCGAGTCTCCCATCAATTTTAATGTAAGTTCCTTCTTCTAAAATTAAAGATTTCAAGACTTTGGATTTTGCATCAATAACTTCAAGAATTTCTTTCTTGAGAAGCCCTGGTGTACTAAGATGTTAGGCAGGACAAAAGACATGAAACTAGACAGGTTTTTGAGTAGGCTTGTGAGATTATTGATACAATCTTTATTTGGAGCGCTTGTTGTTGTAAAACAAATAGTACGGAAACCTCTTACGAGTAAAAGCCCAAAAGGAGAGCTAAATCTCATAAGACAGTATATTAGAAAAAAGAGCTCATTAAACTTGTAAATCACGCTACACTTGTGAGGCTTCCCAATACCCTTGATATTGTCAATTCTGCACAAGATAGCAATACTGCTCTTCTTATATGTCTGTCTTGCTTGAGGCCTAGTTTATTTTATGCAGTTTTATGTCATAAGTAGATCTGTACTCAAAGTTAGAGCCTTGAATAGTTAAATATTGCCTCTTTGGCAGAGAATTATACCCTTGTGGCAAAGAAACTCGAAGGCAGAGCCTGTATAGTAAGAAAGCCTTGTGGCTAAGAGATGTCTTTTTGGCATAATAAGCAGGCTAGGTAAGGGGGAGAGTGCAGTGGTTCTTTAATAATGAATTCTAGGTGTTTATGATATCATCTAATTAATATGTATGTCATCTTTTATATGGTGATTCATTTGATGTTATTATATATGTGTATTCCCTTCCTATTGGGATTTTCCCCAAAATATCGTCCCCTCTTGTCAACCCATGCTTGGTGAAGTTAGCGGAACATACAATGACAGGCAAGTTGTCAATGAGTTTTGAGAAGAATAATGAGGATCTAATTCAATTTAATTCAATTATGATTCAGTTACATTTGGAATAATTAAGGGATGAAAAGCATCCCATAATTGCGTCAGATTTATCAGGTTTCTCTTATTGGAGTTATAACGGTCAACCTAAGTTATATTTGGCATATTCGGTAACTTATAGTTATAAATATATAAAATGATTTATGAACAGAGATTTGACAGGACTATGAATGATTTTCCTATAGGATATGAGGATTACGAGACTGTTCATTATCAATTATAAAAGGAATGCAGATAAGGTTAGTTAGTGCCTTAAATCGGTCATTGTGAGCACTCGTTAATTTGCATCTTGCACAGTTGAAGGGTCAAATGAGCATCAAACAAGAAAAATCATTTCGTATAACTAAAGGGCATGTAGTGCATTAAAACTAGAATTTATTTAGGTTACTTCGATCCCTGTAGCATGAGGCAAAGTTGAAACACAATACAAGAGAAAATGTTTAAATATATGCATTTTATTATGAGGATATAGTTGATTTTTAATCTGTGATTTAAAATTATCTTCACTAAAGGGGAAAGAATTTTAGAACATTGCTAACATTCTTCGCTGGAACCATGGATTACGATAGCCTTATGGTAGCCCCCTTTAAAAAAAAAAAAAAAAGTAGCCTTATGGTAGCCAAAATACAAAGAACAAAAAGGTAGCTTTATAAAGAGACTTTAGTTGACCTTTCTAATGATAAAAGAATAGGGAGATCTTAACCTTATCTAATTTTTATGTCATTCACTTCCTACTTTTTATGCTGCAATGAATATTTGAAATATAATATATAGTTTTGTCATTATAAAAGGGATAAATCGAATATTATGAGCTAAACAAGATGAATAACAGTCAAATAGCCTCTGCATATTAGACAGTTATTTCAAAGGGAAAACGACCAAAAAAAAATACATGTTGAATTTCAAAAAGACAAATAAGCCATGGTGACTATTCTTGTAATGGTTTAGACTACTCTTGTAATGATTTTAATAAGCCAAAATCGGTCAAAATCACTTATCTATCATTTTGAAATTCAACAGATATTTTTTTTTGTTAATTTTTCCTTTTTCTCAAATAAGCCATTGTTTAATGGACAGTTGATAAATGTAATTTACGGGATAAAACAATCATAAAATATTTCAATTTTTGTAATACTGTCATGAAAGGAAAAGGCAAACCTTTGCTTTTGAAATGCGATGCAAGCTTGTGCTAAGTAAATCTTCTAGCTTCCTCAGATCTTTTACAGACAGCCCTTGCAGATCTTCTCCGTTGAGCTGTCTATTATTAGAGTAGAGCAACATATTTGAAGCTATAATAAACACATTGTAGATCCCCCATTATAAAATCTTTAGCACCATTTAATAATGGTAATAGTAATACCTTATTTCAAGAGTCTTCTCTTTTACTTCCTTGTTTAGCTTAAAATATTCACCTTCAACCTGTCCAATTGCCATATGCTTTCCACATTCAATAACAAAAATTTTAATATACTCCAAGCATTTTCATATTAGGTATGTATATAGTCCATCATATCCTTGAATTAAAAAAGAAGTTACTGTTGAATAATTATAGCAGTAATATAATATACTCCCTCCGCTTTTAAATATTAGTTAAGAGGTTTCTTTTGGTTCTAATTGAAGTAGACCTCAGTTCACTTTGTATTCCAAATTTAGAATTTTTCTTGAAATTATCTCTATTTTTTATAGGCATTAATATCCCCCTATTAGAGGCAGTCCTAATTGCACAAATAAAAGGAGTTTTCATCAATGAGTGTAGTTTCCAATGCCAGTGACTATAGGGGATATTTGAGGATGACCAACACACATTTTTTAACAAATAACTAATTTAATTTTCTTAATATATGTAAATTAGTTATTTAACTCATATATTTAGGGTGAGGGAAGTGTATTGTACTCCCTCATATTCATATTATAAGACGTTTCTAACTAATTTGCAAGTACTAATAAAAATAGTTAAAAGCATTAAATTTGTCATAAAATTTAAGTGATTTCTAATATTATCCTTATTAATCACACTAAATTTCAATATCATATTAATTTTTATTCTCTCTCACTATCCTTGTTAAATATGGGCATATATGAGAATAATATTTAATGCTCATTGAAACGATCAAAATGTCTTATAACCAAAAATATTTTTGTATGATTTTTTATATACAGACACACAGACAGAGAGATGGGAAAAAGAAAGATGAATCAAAACAGCAATAGATGAAGGGGTAGAGAGCAGAAGAAAAATTATACCTGTAGCTCTTGAGGTGGCTGGTATGACTTCACAGGGTTCACATCTGAGTATAGGTTTCTCCTTTCAATTACTTGCCTCATGCTTAAAACAACAAAATATTGCAAATTAAAATGGAAGTCAGACTTTAAAACTACTTCTAACTGAATTATATAGCATAAATTATCATTTGATGAATTAAAATTATTTATCGAATTTAAATTTTAATCGAAGTCATACTTTTGCTGGGGGGAGGGGCACAATGAAAGTCATAGTTAAAATAAGTGAATTTAAATACAGCATTAAATTTGTTTATATATTCAATCAGTCATGTATATATATACCAATGAATTTATTCTTAGTGGCTTCTATGGCCAAACATTACAGATGCGTGTTTTAGAGATATATATATGTGACAATAATGTGTAATATAATAGCATCTGTTTAATTAACCGAATCTTAACTTCAGATAGACTCATTGAAAATTATAACATTTAAATATTGCCATTAATGGATATCAAAACATGAAGACAACAAGGAAAACGTCAAGAGCAATCTGTTATAAGTTGATAGCCTTACAAAATTTTTAGTATCTTCAAAGCAAAAGTGACCTGACTGTTCCAGTAGCATGTTCTCATAATCCTCTTTAAACTGTTTTAATCCACCTAATTAATCAATAAAAAACACACAAAAAATTATGAACTAAAATTTAATTTGGGATGTTCTCTATTGACCTAAAAAAGAAAACATCCCTACCTCTTTAAAATATGCCGTATTTGTACTTCTCTAGACCATTTAAATTAAACTAGAAGATTTAAATCTTCTTTTGATATTTTTTATTTTGAAAGAAACATGGTAAAAATATATATACAATTTTCCAACACCATTGAAAGTGATTTTGAATAAAAATAGAATTAAAATGTTGAGATAAAAACTATCTCACGTACAGACTATATCTCCCTAGAGATGAAGAGAGGACATGCTGTACTGCTTGAACAGCGTATTGTGGGCCTTTTTTTTTTTTTTTTAAGAAATCAAAGACGAATACATTATTCTTGACTTGTGAATAGTGTAGTTTCTTGTAGATTTTATATAATTGATATAACTATATTGATTGTTATGGCAAGGATCATATTTTTTTTTACAGAAGGAAAATAGCATCTTGACATTAACAAAAGCCTCCGGAACCGAAGCAGCTTCATGAAATCTAATATTCCTCCATACATGTGTCGTTTTCGTTATTTTCAAACCACTATTTTGTACTATTTTAAGTTTTAAACGTTGATTATTGTACATATATTCACATGAACGTTGAACAAATTCCTTGGTCTCTCTTCCAAGACTATCAAGATTTCAGTGTTCAAACTATTTTAGCAGCAACCTCAAGACATTGTAGTAAAAAGTTAAAGGTATAAGCAAAACACAGTTATGATGAGATTACTCATTATTTCCAATTATACCCACATGATTAATTCTCAGATACACACATATATAAAAGCACACAAAAGGACTCTATCACAACTTTTTGGTCAGCACATCGTGTTCAAGCTTTCCTCTTACAGCAAGAGAAGTACTTTGTGGAAGCAACTTAAATCTAAATAATTTCAATTAGAGAGAGAGAGAGAGAGAGAGAGAGAGAAGGTACCTTGTACTGGCATAACAGAAGGTAATTTTCACCAAAACATGAACATGGTAAGTGATGATCAAACAGATGAGATACATAAATGCTGACACTTCAAAAAGAATAGACAAATGAATCATGGGTCAAACTTGGTATGCTAACAATCTGGATTCTAGGTTGAGTTATTGTGCTTTTTAGAGCCATTTCATGTGAAATCTCACTCTATCAAAACTGAAGGAGATTATATAGACAAATTTAGAAGAGAGCACAAATGGGACGAATAAAAGCATACGCTATCACAGCTTCTTTATCAGCAAATAAAGATCAGGATTCCTTTTCCTCTAAACAAAAACGAAAATCCCAGACGTGATTAAAATTCAGATTGTTCTGATTCCTAGTGATAGAACACACATATACATTATATAGAGAGAGAAAAGATACCTTGTACTAGCATAATCAAAGAGTTTGCCCGAAGCTGAAAATACTAAGAGAGCAATCTCAGCATCACAGAGAGTTGACAGCTCCATAGCCTTCTTGAATAGACCTTTCCTTCTCTTTGAGAAAGCCACCTGCCTCGCAGCTACGTTCTCGATCTTCTTTATTGCTATCTTCCTTCTCGTCATTTCAACCAATCTCTCCTTCAAACTAAAACCAAGTTAAATCAAAGAGAAGAATTAGGGAAATCTAAAGATTTAATCCAGTGTCAGACAAAAATTAATTACGCAGAAGAATATTATCTGTGTGTTAAACGAAAAAGACAAGCATAAAATGAAGAGAACTTGGATTGGGCGTAGGTGGAACAACAAGATAAAAAGAGTTTGAGGCTTGGATAGGATAGATTAGGAAGGATAAGTGCAGATCTAAGTAAGAAATACAGAGAGAAGGGGAGGTTTCTTCTTGAGAAGGAGAGCGAAGTGTTGTTACCTGCAAGAATATTCTGAAATGTGATGACTGAAGAAAGGATGAAAGATAGAGTCCTGGTGAGCAGGAAATTATTAAGGAGGAGACAGGCTTCCCTAAATTTTTTTTTTAAAAAAAAAAGGGAAAAAAAATGAAACTCTTGCGGTGGGTAAATTGACTGCATTGATTGCAGCTTTATACATGGGCACACGCATTCGCTATTTAGTGCCACCACTGAAAAAAAAAAAAAAAAAAGCTACCACTCTACTCCTCATGAAGAATTTTTTTGTCAAAAACATCGGTAATTTGTAGGGTATTTAACGATTATTTTCTAATTTTGTGAGCTCTTATTTAATTTTTATTGAAAAAAGAGAAAAAAAAGATAACAGGTAAGAATGATTTTTAGATAAAGAGAAATAGAAAATTTTAATGAGGGTGTGTTTGAAAAATTTTATCCATAAATGCAGTTTTTAGTATGTGAGAATAAGTTATAAGTAACTTATAATAAAAACTCGAGTAGTATTATATTTTGAGACAAAATTCTCTTTACATATTTATTTTATAAAATATAAAATTACTAAAAATAAATTGTGTTAAATTATATTTAGTATTCTAAAGTATTTTTTATGGTATTTAGTATCAAAAACTAATTTTTTTATATTCATTTAGCATTTTAAAGTATTTTTTTAGTAGCTCCTAATGTTCTAAAATAAATTTTAGTACAATTTTGTCCCTGAAGCATTTTTCTAATAGCAAGTAGTACTCTCTGCACTTATGATACTGAATATTACTAAAAATATATATGAATTATGGTGATAGCTACACCAAAAATTATTTTAAGATACTATATGTTATTGAAAAATTGTTTTAGAGTGTTGGAGGAGGGAGTGAGGGAGGAGGTATTTGGTTATTCTTTGAGCACATTGTTCATCCCTCCTGTGCTATAGGATGCATTTTGAAAACTAAAAGTTTAAATTATAAGCTGCCTAGTAAGTGCAACGGCTTATTGGGACAGATAAACAATACACCCCCTTAGAAACATATAAGAAGTTTTCTCCTTGTACGGCTGAAAAAATTCATAATTCTGTCTATGTATAGAATTATGATGTCAAATAGATTCATAAAATCATCAAATCCATTAGACTATGATTTAAATTAAATACTTTTTTCTTATTCTTTCCCGAAAAAAGAAAATCACTCGTATTCACAACCTCACGACTCAAGCTAGATAACTCTCAAATAACTCAAAGGAAAACAAAACCTTTAATTAGGCATTTTATTTCATTTATTGAGGGGTCTCTTCCCCTTTTCTTGTCTATCTATTAAATTATAAGCTTCCTGGTAATTGTTGGAATATTTTTAAAATGAAGAGATGTGTTTTTGAAAAGTCATGTTCTTATATAAATTTATATGAGGGGTTCTGTCTTCATATAAATTAATAAATTTATTTGACGATTTGTATTCTCACATAAATTAATATATTTATATGAAAAATTGTGTCTTCATATAAATTAATATATTTATATGAAAGGCTATGTAGGTAGTTACAATAATAAAAGACCCTACATATTAAATACATTTTATTTATTTAAATTATGTTAGTTCATGAACCAACATATGGGACTTGTATTTAATAAAGTATTATTTCAAAATGCATCTCTTCAAGACATCATTCCATAGTCTGTATAAACCTGTCACCATCACTTCATTTGGATACAACACAATTCAAACACAAAGATCAAACTCACTGCCTTTGTCTTTGAGTGAACATAGAAATAGAGTCAAATTATCACCTTGTAAAGGCCATTGTTTTATTCGCTTGAATCTTGGAAGTGCAATCCATATTCAAGAGTCTTCATTGTATCCTAAAGAAATTTGCCAATCAACCCGACTTGCATCCTATAAGATAAGAATATGTAGAGACACATTAAGTCTGAAGGAAAGTGCTGCCCATACCTTGAAGACATCGTACACCACTTTCTTTTTCCTCTCTTCTTCTTGTACTCTTCACAAAACCATCCCTACCAGCAGTAATAATATTAGATATATTTTATTTTATTTTTATAATTTTAATAGCGACTTCATTTCTCTTTAATTTAATTGAAATGTTACAATATTTTCAAATCAATTAAAAATTTAACAACTTTTTTAATTTTTGATAAGAAAGTGGATAAATGACGAGATGGGAACACTTCGTCATTTGAGGGGGAAAAACTAATTATAATTCTTTCTAATTGATAATTATGTCAGATCATATTAACAATTAATATTAAATAAAGTGAGTGTTAAAGTATGTATAAAACTATTAAAGTTATTAACAATTTTTAGATAAGATATCGAAATATTATTTTCTAAAAATTCCTCTGACAATGCATATATTTTTGTCCAATGTTGATGACTGAATATATTAAATTTTATTATGTTTGATGTACCGATATTTTCTAATTGGAAGCAATTCTACTTGAGGTATTGGCAGACACTAAACGTTAGAAGACAGTGCTTTGAATATGATTATTTTTAATAAGAGAATACTGATGCCTAGAAGAAAAAAATACCTTGATTCAAAAAGAAAATAACTTTAAAAAAATATCTAATATCTAGTTTTGAATGAATTCAATAATGTGTGTTAGTTTTAAGAGATAGGATGAACGAAAAAATTTACCTATTATACTATCAAAAAGAAACACCAGGCATCGTAATAAAATGTTAGGGGTAAAAATACTCATTAATTTTTCAAAACGGGGCAAAAATGCTATTTTTGTTGACTACCCTTAACATCCATCACTTTTTCTTTTGTGAATCCCACTAAGCATACACGTGTTTCTTTCTCACTACTCACTTTGTCGTCTACTCACACATTATCACACACCCTCACTTTTTCTTTTCATTTCTCTATCTCTCTACTCCCCTCTCTTCTTCACCTTTTATTTTCTCGAAAATTGGACACACACAGTCATCAGAATCTAGAAGCCATGAACACTGGCATTGCTAACTTCCAATCCATTCTCGACAAACCCCTTAGTTAGCTCACCAGTGAAGATTGTCAAAAGTTCCGTCTTTCTTTCTCTCTCGTACATTTTTTATTTCACTACAAAAAAACAGCACATTACTGACAAAAAATTATTCCGTTGCTAATTTCTAATAGATTACCAATAAAAATTTCGTCACTAAATTTAGCAATGGATTAGTGACAAAATTTATGTCTGTCGCTAATCCGTCAGTAAATATTTAACGACAGAATTTTTTTCATCAAAAATTTTCATTGCTAATTCTATCACTAAATTGTTTATCACAGAAGTTTTCATCACTAATTCCGTCACAATTCCGTCGCTAATTTTAAATTTCATTATTTTAGATTATAACCTTACAACAATTTATATAATAACATGATTAAGAATATAATGATTTAAATATATTTTTAATTGTAAAATAAATTGATATATTTGTAGAGTTAGTGTTAATGAAGGTATCATCATCATTCATGTCATCATTAAGTACATATTGAGAATAGGAAGACAATTTCTTAGAAAACTTGTTTATATTTCATTAAAATCAATTCCTCTTGATTATTAATAATAATTAAAAATAATAAGAATATTAATAATTTTCTTATACAAACTAATACAAGAAAGAAATAATTTTGTCATATGTATAATATATTGAAAGATATAATATATAATAGAAATTCAAAACCAAAAAATGAGTTTATATGAACACAAACTAATATTGAAGTGAATTTTGAATTTCAATCATTAAACAATAAAATTTAATTGTGATATAATTAATACGGATAATATAGATTGGTTTTGGTCTTCTATGCAAAAACAAATGATATAAATAAAGAATTTTAAGAAAATAAATTACATAGGATATATACATATACAAGGAGGAGAATATTGTTTCTTATCATCTATTCAAATCATTTAATTTTTTAATAGAATAATTGATTAGATTTTATTATAGTAGTTATTTTTTGAATAACTAGATTTTTTTCCTAACTATAAATGGTTTTCATCAAATATATAAAACATATATAGATAATATAATATAAAGCTTAGGAGCTTTGAGCTTGAAGTTTAAAGGAGATTTGGAGCTTCATTTCTCATTTTCCTAGTCATTCTAAGATTATTTTGATCTATTGTATGGATTAAAACTTATTTTAACTCTTTCTTTAATATTAATGATAATGTTATTTTGTTTTTACCTTGAGTTTAGTGCTTTCTTGTAATTGGCCACCACTTGAAGTGATTTGTTTAATTGGTTGAAACTTGAAAAAGTCAAATTGATCTTTGATCTTGGGTAAAAACCTGCTACATTGAAAGTTTATTCTATTAAATGGATGGTTTGTTGATAGAATAGAAATATATCTATTAATCTAGCATTGGTCAAAAAAAGATTTTGATTTTCAAAGTGTAATGTTGTCAACAAAAGCAAGAGATTGTGAAGGTTTATTAAGATTACAAAATTTGGTTTTGACTTGACAAAGCTTAATTAACATTTGTGAACCTTAGACTGACTTAACTTATCATTAAAACACTAAATGAGAAGTTTTTAATCAAGTTTTATGAAATACAATAGTGAGAAATAATCCTAGATTCTTATTTGTCTCAATGTTAAGTTTTTAGCTTCGATTTTAAGCTTTATTTTCAAAGTACCTTTCTAAGACAACTTCATTTACACATTAATTTCACTTAACCTAATCATAAACACAATTGTGATTTTTAACTTGTCTGGCCTTAACCTCTAAGGGAACGATATTTTTTATACTACTAGCGACTCATGCACTTGGAGTTAAACTAAATGGCGAACAGCAGTGATGATGACATACTCTTGCTTTGATGGTGGGGAGACAACAATCATGGAGATACTTGTTATTTTTTTGTCTAACTTAAATATTATTTTGCCACATCTACCTCCACGTCACTATTTTAACTACACAAAATCACAACTCATATAGCTATCGGACAAGGAAGAAAACAAGCCAATTTGTTGTCAGGATGAAAATTAACTAACAGTTTTAATCACTAATTAAATTAGATTTTTTCTATGCACGGTAAAGGCATATCACTTTAAAAATGTAAAAATAAAGAAGTTTGATAAGTACCAAAACAGTGTCTTATAGCTGAAAATGCACACATCAGGTAGATTCTACACCAGCAAAGTAGAAGGTTTAAAGGAATATACTGAATCTTGTCATAGAGCATTAAATGATAGTAAAGAAAAGAAAAGATGCAATAGATAAAGAAGTTGGTGGCCTCCGACAAATTTATAAGATAAAGAAATATGTGCTTTTTGGGCTGTTTTCTTTTTTTGGGCTGAACCTCGGGGCTCGTTTGATCCATGGAAAGCACGAAAAATGGAATCGAATGTTAATAACCATAAATTCAGCAGGTATGATACTAAAAATGATGGAAGAATTTTATGTTTTATATTTGATTAAATAAAAATAAATTAAAATCGAATGAACCAAAATCCCCCCTATTGTGGTTTCTTGGGAGAAGGGTTTTAAAAATAGTGTGATTCTAGCATTTGAGAATCAGGATTGATCACATTTTTATGGAGAATCATCCTCCTAGCAGTGTGATAATTAGACTACCCATAGAATCAAGATTCATACAACAAAAACCAAACCAAACACATTAACAATGCAATTAAGATTATTAGGAATTGGGGTTCTAAGAATCCAATCAAAGAAGCCCTCACAGTTCAAAAAATTCTATGCAAAATACTAGAATAATACATTTTAATTTCTTTGCATGTAAAATACAAAATCTATAAAACAAAATCTTACTCTTTCTGTCCCAAAATGCAAGTCACTTTGAACTACTTTACGCAAACCAGTAAAGTTGGTTAAAGTTAATTAGACATCTTGTACCTTTCAAAAATTACTTGAACATTCCAAAATAACCCTTATTAAACTGTACTCTCATATCAGTCATATCTCTCTTAGTGTCTCTCATAAATAGGGGGCAAATTTGGAAGGAAAACATTTAATGCTCACTACATTCTATGAAATATGACTTACATTTTGAGTATCCCAAATCTTCCAAAACGTGATTAACATTATGAGACGGACAGTGATAGTATTTTGCATAGAACTTCACAAATTTTAGAAAGCCCAAACTTCAGAGGATCAAGGGTCAAGCATAAAAAGGACCAAATAAAAACCTTTGTTTTTGAAACGTGGGACAAGCCTCTTTGAAGTCTTTCCTCTAGTTTCTGCAATTCTTCAAGTGTGCATTCTTGAAGTTCTTCCCCATTCAATTGCCTTTAGAATTTAGTGCAAGTCATGTGCCTCATTAACATAATCTTCTCAACATTTATTCGTGGTAGGTATGAATTAAAGTTGCGTACCTCAATCCACGAGTCCTTTCTGCTACTACCTTGTGCAGCTTATTCTCATCACCTCCAAGCTTGTACATATTTCAAAAAAAAAAAAGATTAACCTTCCATGATTTTCCATTCCTTCATATGTTATCATAAATTGATTTCAATATTATGTCATCCCTCGAAGTAATTCTCCCATCTTTTCAGTTCTCCTATGGAGTTAATTCAAGACCTAGGGTTTTCTGTAGGGCAATGCAGCCTGATCACTTACTGTTAATGCATATTATGGAATATGCATAAGATTGGCCCCTATTCAAAGGAATCCATGAAGTATGAACAAGACAAAGAGTCAAACAGTACAGCTTAATTTCTTCAATGAGTTAAAATCTTCCCAAGAAGCGGATCCCTTTTCCCATCTGATTCATTTGGTAAGTACTTCCTCAGATATTCAGTTGTCGAATTCCATAATGAATTAAACAAGAAACCATTTGTGCCCCCACGCGTGTGTGAGTCACAATTTGAGAGTAATTAACCAGAAAAGAAGTCAAGTATGTTAACCAAAAAAGAAAAGAAAAGGAATCAAGTTAATTAAAAGGAGCTATGTGCATTGACACAAAACTTGAGATAAGTCATGCTGTGTGATTGATATTAATATATTGATTACCTGCAGATCAGCAGATGATTGGCCTAGTCTTTGAACAGTAGAATGTTGATCGTACCTTTCAATTACCCGCTGCATATTGAAACAACAGAAATAGTAACTCTTTTGAGTGACTTTCTATTTCCCTTCAAGATCAATCAGTGGAAAAGATCTCATCAGATCAATCAAGCACAGTTTTATGTCAAATTGTATGGAGTAACGAAATTCTTTCAGAATCCCAATGGGAAAACTCAGAACCTTCAACTGTGGATATCAATCATGATTCCGTTACTTCAAGTCTATGAAGTTACTTTCTCATTGGTTGACCTTTTAAGTTATTAATTACCAACAGAAACAGAAGTACTGAAACATACACATATAATAATCTTTAAGGTTACAAATGCAACAAGAATTATATAGATTCCAACTAGTGTTTATCAACTGCCAAGCTGGCTAGCTAGTTTAATGGACTACAGAGAATGAAATAATATGAGTTTAAATATAGATAGTTAATGATAATGAGCTGTGCACTTGTGCAGTTTCATATTTCATTCTTGAATCGACCAGTGTGATATCATGTAAATCTCTCTCTCTCTCTCACACACACCAATAGAAATGCGTGTTTATGTATGTATGTATGAGAAATTGAGACTGATAATATGATATATAAGAACCTTGAGCTAGCATAATCAAAGAGCTTGCCAGTAGACGAGAAGACTAAGAGGGCAATCTCAGCATCACAAAGAGTCGAGAGTTCATGTGCCTTCTTGAAGAGACCTTTCCTTCTCTTTGAGAAAGTCACTTGTCTTGCTGTTATACTGTCAATTTTCTTTATCTGTATCTTCCTTCTCGTCATTTCCCTTCTCCTTCTCAGAATCATCAGTAACGCGAGGTTATTATATACGGTAAATTATAAAGTGAAAAATCCAACACGCACGCACACAGCAAAGTTGAATTGGGTGGAAAACTGTACTTGAACTGAACAATAGAGAGGCTATACAGACAGTAAATCCAGTGGGTTTCACACGAGAGAGAATCCCTCCAAGAACCGACATATCGAATATGAAAATCGGGGGAGAAGAGAGAAAAGGATAATGCTTTTGCTGTTAAATATATTAAACTAGAAAGATTAGTGATCTTGAAAGAAGAAATAATTAAAAACAATTCCAAAGGAAAGATATGTAGAACTATATGAGAATTTCAAACTGGGCGACCAAATTGGGTGAAGGGAAATTCATCCGTCTTTAAGGATGTGAAAAATGGAAAGCCAGAAAAAAAAATGTTTTTGGCCAAGAACCTCGAACTACCAAGTTACTGGGGCAAATAAGAAAACAATTGATAAAGCATTTTCAGAAAGAAGAAGAGTTAAGCTGGAGCTCATGCAAACATGGAACCCTACCTGGAAGATTGTAAGAGATTTCTTGAATATTGTAGGCTTCTAGCTGTTGTCCTCCTTTTATCTTCTCAGCTTTGGTGGTTCCCACGTTAATGGCATTTCAAAGGAAATTGATATATGCGCCTTTTCCTTTTATGGGCAAGTTGATGTGTTCCCTGTAGCCACCACTTCTATTACATTTTCTTCTATTTCCCGTTTTACACAATTGGCCGTCATAAATCTTTCTGGCTTAGTTTTATAAAGGGAAAGTAAAGGTAAGCTTGTTAACTACGAGAACTTTGGTTTATGCCTTTTCCTCGTTTTTTTTCCCAGTTAAGCATGAAAGGAATTATTTCAGATCATGTTGAGTAGACATATAATCTGATGAGTAATTTCAAGTGACTACCTTGACATGGGTTGTTCAAAGTGATCTTAATCCAAGATCTCAAATTATCAAAGAAATCATAAGAAATTTTGACAGACAATATCCTAAAACAAACAACCGGAGAAAAAGGGCAGTTAACAAAAAAAATATGTAGTAAAGATTCCTCTTCTTCATAACCAAATAAACAGAGATCCGAGACATGAAGATGGTGTAGTATTAGAAGAATATCATCAGAAGGCAAATTTTCCAATTTATTCATGAGAAATTATTACAAGATTATCATGGTAATTATTTTTATCTTTATCTCTCATTCAAATGCATTTTTTTTAAAATGTATAAATACTAAAGAGAATGGTAGTTATTAGTCAAGGATTGCATAAAAAATTTAATACTTCCTCCAATTCTCAATATATACAAGAACTATTTCATTTAAGGCATCATATTTGTACCATTTAAATATGAATTTGAATGGTTCAGATTTAATTTCTTCTTAATTTCTGTTATTTGTTATTAGCTAACATCATCATTTTGCTTTCTATTTTAATTTCATTTTAGACTTAGAAGACTCTAATAATAAAACTTGTTTTTAATAAAGTCCCATCATTAATAGGACTTAAGTAAGGCAAATTTACCTATATATTGCAAATAGTTAAAAAAAAAATACCCAAATCTTATAAAATAAAAAGTATTTATTAAAATGTTACACTTGAAATCGTTCATACAAAAAAACGATTCTAAATTTGTGAAGAAGTTGTTCTTAGATTTTAACTTAAATATTAACTTTTTTTGTTAAGTTGAAAAGCTAAAATCATTCACTTGGTGAACGAGTTTCCCATTCTTTCCTCTTTTTTTCCTGTCCTGTCTCTTACTTTTTATTTTTTCCCCTTTCTCTCCCATCCCACTCTCCCACATTTAGATAAAATGAATAAATGAGGTATGAAAATAACAAAATATGAAGATTCATAAGATAAAGGATTAAAAAAATATAAAAATGTAAAAATCAGAAAAACAATCAAAAAATATTTATCAATTTTTTAAATCAATTTATTTAACTTATACATTAAAATATAATTTAATATTACATATGAGTATTTTAAGAAAATCAAATCATATTTGTTATAATTAATTAATTAGGTAATAGATGTTAGTTGTCACCCCACTATTATTGTCTTTTTCAGGGTAACAGAGTAAACATGGACTTGCTAATGTCACTTTCAGCACCTGTATAGGATCCTCGTATTGTGATATATTTATTTGAAACTTTTTCACACTATAATATTTTGACCTTTTTCTTTTCTTTTCCGTCTAATTTTTTGTAGTGTATGGCTTAATCTATAAGCCTCATGTGATCTTCATTTGAACGTTCATGAGTTGAAATAACTGTGTCTGGTCCCCATGTCAGATCTTTTTAAGGTGAGAGAGAGAGAGAGAGTCCTTTCCTCATCACATTTATATTTATAGTTACTAGTTAAGAGTTAATATCATGAATTTTCTTCCACCAAAAAAATGTCCCCGTAATCTAATTCATTAAAAATAGTTAGAAATATTTTCCAAAAAAATCAGAAATAGTATTTATTAAATAAATTTTAATTTATTATTTTCTTTAGTTCAAAATATAAGAACCATTTTATAGTATAATTTACACTATAAAATTAGGTTTATATTTAGGATCGGAGGAATCTAGCTAGTTACTTACCTTTTGGTAAATCTTATTTTGGTAGTACTCATCTGATCCTTAATATAAGATTTATTTAATTAATTTGATTAGATTAAGGAAGTTAGGTAAGTTAGTTAATTATAAGGAATATGACATGTTTTTCATAAAACATCATAATCATCTTCCTTAATATCCTCTCTCTCTTCTACTTGATTATGGTTGAGGAAAATTCACAAGGATAATTTAGAAAAAATTTATAAATATGAGAAATAGGTCTTATATTTAAGACTAAAATTAACTCAATAATTAGGCCATATATTAAGAACCGGAGGAGTATCATCTATTTGAGCATACTGAAATAGAAAATATAAGGAAAAATTACATGCAGATCCCATAGAAGATAATTAATTTTGAAAAGGTCCCTAAAAATCCCCAAATGCTTCCTAAGTCCCCAGGGACCTTAGAGCAAAAAATTTAACTTGTGGAATTACCTACTTGCCTTCACCGAATAACAACATGCACAGCTACAATCACAACCTACACAGCAGCCAATCACAACCTACATTTAAGTCATTCACAACATGCACAGCAGCCAATCACAACTCACACTCAACGAATGACAACATGCACAGCATACAATCACAACCTAGACAGCAACCAATCACAACCTTTTCCATCAGTGAGGGCAAGTAGGTAATTTCACAATTTTAATTTTTGCTCTGAAGTCCCTTGGAACTTAGGAAGCATTTGGGAATTTTGAGGGATTTTTTCAGAATTAATTGTCTTCTATGAGACCTGTGTGTGATTTTTCCAAAATATAATAACATGATATTGTTATGTTGATTATGAATAACATGTGTGTAGGTAGAGAGGGAGGGAGTACGCAATTCATTTTTATGCAATAAAATTTTAATGTTCTAATGGGAAGGATTTTTTTTTTTTGGTCCAACTAATGAGAAGGACTTTAGTAAGATAGTAAATCTTGATTAAAGAAAAAAGGTTTTCGGACGAGTTCTTCAAGGAAAAGAGAAATAATTACATCAAAAATTTTTTTCTTTTCTTTTTTTAAAAAAGAGTGCTAGGGAGCGAGAATGACGTGATTATATATTTGTGATAGATTATCTCCACCAAAAGCAGCAAAGCTACCAGTACGAGAGTACATCAATGTCAGTGACGAGTACATCTGCGCTCTTCCAAATAATAATTCACCACCATAGGTAAAAAAATAATTACAATATTATATTATCAATAAATTCTTGCATGCGCCTGCTGCACCGCCTCATTTGTGACCTGACCAATCAGAATATGTTTCAATTAAAATATTACTTCCAATCTTAATTATAAAAACTAATTGAATAATTTAAAGATATTAAAAAAATAAATTAAATTAGTTATTTACAATAAATAGGTGTTGTCTTTTTTAAAATATTTTTACATTAAGTGTATTGATTAGAACTATCGTTATTAAAAGGACTATTTTGAAAAATATATATAAATATAAGAGATAAAATAGATTAAAATATTATATTTAGGATTAAAATAAAAGTCAAATGAGATCTTGTATTAAGAATCAGAGGTAGTAATAATTACAGGGAAAGACTCGGCGATTTCAACTTCCGTTAAGAAATTTCAAAATTTCCATCGAAGAACCCTAACCTCTACACTGCAGCCAACGCTTTTCTTCGTCCGTGAAGCTCCGCCGCTGCAGCCAACACTCTTCTTCGTCCATGGAGCTCTGCCGCTCAACGCACTCGCCGTCGATTATTTAGGGAATTGGTTGTCGGCCTCGCCTTTGCCGGCAACTACGTCAGCCCAAAGGTTCCCTTCTCTTCCTCTCCTCTATTCTTTTTCCAATCCAACCTCACGCCAATCCCTTCCTAAATTATCCGCAGGATATTGTCGTTGAAGGATTGAAGGCCACAAGATTAGGACCATTAGTGTCTGTGGTGAAGTTGAATGAGGAATCGATGATGGTGCTTTTTTTTTTTTTTGACCAAAAGTGATGGTGCGTTCTAACTCATTAGCAATGGAAGGCCACAGTATTCTCTTCCATTATTTTCTTCGATTTCAATTTGTTTATATTTGTTTTAATTTACTAGTTTATTAAGTTATGTTGTTTCTACCTAAAACTTCTTGATTATTTTATAATTTTACAGATCTAGTATTCAATCAAATGTTGATGATGGATAACCAACCTCTAGTCTTTGATATTCAATTTGGTCATTCCCCAATTTACGACCTTTCGGTGAAATTCAGCTAATGGCACATTCTTGAACATATGGGAAAAAAGCTTTATAAAAATGATTTGAAAATGCCTCATCATGTTCTGTGTCAATGCTGCTGATCATTTTTTTTTTAATTGTTTGTGCACTGCAAATGATATTGTTGCTTTAAATGCAGGAGGTATGATGCAGCAATTGTTTGGATTAGATTGAAACTTTGGGGGCAAGATTATGGGACGAGATGGACAGAGGAAAATGACCGAAATGGTTCAAGGCTTCTCCTCAGCTGCTGTAGGAGTGAAGGATTGATTTAGTGTTTTCATTATTTTAGTAGGGATGAACGTGATTCTGCACATTTGGTTGGTTTGCTTTGCAAATGCTGTATTGCATGGTTCTAGTCCTTCAAGATCATTGTATGGTTGATCATATGTATTTTGTAACATGACAAAGTTAATTCAATTAATTGAAATGTTGCTTTGCTCTCCCGATTTGACACGAGATGAATTTCTGTGCAGTTATTCCCTTCACTTTTGGAACTCTTTGTTATGCATTTTGGCATAACTATTTGGAAGAAGAATCAACTATCTGAACACCAACAAAGGCATTCCATTGAAACAATCAACTGTCATGTTACTGCACCAATTTAATGGCATTCAATTGAAACATGACATACATGCATGAAACATTTTTGGACAGCAAGTTACATATACTAAATAGCGGCAACCTATACCAACGAACTAACTAGTCAGCACCAAACTCATCTAAGTCAAACTGAAGTCATTATCCCCTTCAATTCTCAAAAGCTTTCCACATCAAAATCACATTGTTAGCCATTATGCCTCCCGTAATGAAAGATTTCAGCAAGGCCACGTCCTCCTCTCACCTACCCAGCTTGCCATGATGCATATAATTCTCCTCCCTTGAAGTTTCATACCTACACGAAACCATAATGCCAATGCCACATTTTGATGAGGTGACCAAAAGAAGTTTAACACTGATTGTTAATTACAATGAAAAAGCAAAGGCTGTCAAGCCAGAAAGCCATACAGACACTAGCTAGGTAAGTTTCTTTATGATCTTCATAGACAACTCACTCCAATGGAATTTAGGCCTACAAATTCTGCAAAGAGTCAGAAACAGAATAATCAAAATTCCCGAAAAAAATTATCACCAGTCTTGACAACCATGACAACCACATCATATAATATTTTGGAACAACCCACCTCGTATTTTCAAAAGCAAGAGGAATTTATGTGCTTGAAGTATGAGATCAAAAACAATCTATGCGTGCAAGTTGGATAGAAATTATTACAAACATAAGTAAAATGATTTAACATAAACAAAACAAGGTAGCTGAAATTACAAATATAGTTAAACTCACCATCCATGAAGATGCCTTGTAGAAGATATAAACAATGATATTGATTCAAGGCCCCAGTAATCTACAAATATTCAACAGCATTTTGGACCGGCAAAATACAAATACTTGGAAAAATAATAAATAAACTGAATCAAATGCGTTGATGATAGGTAGGATTTGTCTTATTGTATCTCAATTCATTATCAATTAAGTCAAATAACAAACATCTCTTCTCAAGTGAAACCCCAAGAATCATAGTGAAATGATTTTTATCGACAGAGGCTCTGGTGATTGCAAGGTTCAAACTTTTGAATTGAAGACACAGGGACCGTAAAAGTGTTCTTAAAAGCTCCAAAAATTGATTTTAAGTTAGGGTTTTGGGCTTCAAAAATGATTTCATTACTTATTTGTAACCATAAATCATAGCTTACCAGCAGCAAATCGAAGCAAAACATGATCAGAAGAGGATTGTCAAGAGACCTTCAGCTTTCAGAGCTCAAACTTCATCTCTAATTTATAAGACAGCCACCAGGAAGAGGAAGATAAGGATAAATAGCCTCTTGTTCAATCAAAAATAAGAGAAAAAGGAAGGCACATATTAACTTACCCACCAGGAAGAGCTCAAGCTTCGTCTCAAGTCACCAGGAAGAGAGCAATCATCATTGAATGTAGAGATTAGGGTTCTTCTATGGGAATTTTCTGATGCAAGTTGGAAGCCCCGAGTTTAACTTATAATTATATTTTAATTAAAATCTTAACAATTAGAGATGACCTAGCAGCCACCTAATAAATTAAAATGTGGTTACTTGTTTTATTCTAATTGGCCAGAGCATAGATGAGGTGGTGTACCCAAGAATTCCTCTTATATTATCATCAAAATCCATATGAGTAACATTAAACTAATTTTTCTTCCTATTTTGGGGAGACACAATCAAGGTGTATATTTACTTCTGATACACAAATGCCATATATGAATAAGATGCATATACAGTGATGTACATATAAACATATGTATGGATGTATGTATATTCAACACGTCAACATTTTCATTTCTTAAAGAGTATAAGATATGATACTTCTAGGATGCGTTTATATATTCATGAAAAAATTTATAAAGCAAACAAAAAATATAGTTGGAATTCAAACAAATGTAGACTACAATATAGTCCTTTGTTACTACTGAATACCAAAAATTACATAATTTAATATAAGAACAAGTTTGGAGTTTAAATTTTATCCTAAATATAAAATTTCAATTTATTTTGTTTCTTAAATTTATAATTTTTCCCCCAAAATATTCTTAGGGAGTTCCTATCAAAAGGTAATTCAAATATATTCTTCTAGTTCTAAATATAAGATCTATTTCTTAGTGTAACCTATTTCGTAGTATAATTTACACTACAAAATACATCTTATATTTAAAACAAGAGGATTATATAATTAAAAATGATAGTTTAAAAAAAATCAAGGCGCATTTATTATAAATAATAAACTTGACTAATTTTTTTAATATTTGTAAGTTAGTTGTCTAGTTCTTCCATTAAAAAAATGGAGGTAATCAATCTCTTTTTGGAGCCTTTTGAAGTAGTTTATAAATAAAATTTTAATCGTGATTGATGAAATACAAGATAAATATATGAGAGAAGTTTTATTATATGAATTGTGCTTATAGGTTATTTTAAACCCATCTTCCCTTGCTTGATGTCTATGCAAGCAAACATAATTCCGTGCATCCCCCCTTTTTGCCAGCTAATTCCATGCATTTCCGCTTATTCTTTTCCCTCCTATATAAAATGACAAGCTTTAACATCATAATCTTTAGCTTGGGTAAAAAAAAAAAACATCATAATCTTTAGCAGAATTTAATTTCTGTATAAAAATGTCTTGAAGTATCCACTAAGATTCTAGGAGTAGCCGACATGTATAAAAAATTTTAAATTTTTTCTTAAAAAAGTATTTCAATTTCAATAGTATGTATGTGCTCCCTTGATCCTATAACTGTATGAATATTAAGAAAATTAATTAAATTAATTATTTATAATAAATAGGTGTTGTCTTTCCTACAATATCATTATTAATCATGTGTATTGAAACTACTACCTCTGATCCTTAATATAAGATCTCATTTGATTTTTATTTTGGTCCTCATTATAAGACTCCAATCTACTTTGTCTCTCATATTTATGCATTTTTTCCAAGATAGTCCTTCTAATAATGGTAGTTCTAGCCAATACACTTGATTAGCAAAGATATTTTAGGAAAGATAACATCTATTTATTACAAATAACTAACTTAACTTATTTTCTTGATCTCCTCAAATTAGTCAACTAGCTCTTATAATTAGGACCGGAGGTAGTATCATTTAATATAAATTCTTTAACACATGCAATCAATATAAGGATTACTTTGAAGAAAAAAAGGACAAATATGTGAAATGAGGTGGATTTATATCTTATATTTAAGATTAAATTAAATTTCCCATCAACTTTTATATTAAGGACGGGAAATAGTATAAAGTATTGTGGTGTATGATTATCTGGTATAATACAATACAAATACATCAAACAATTTGAAGTATTGATGCTTCATTGGAGTGCTCTTTTAATTTACTCAGAGTACAAAAGGCAAACGATAGACCGTTCCCAATTATGTTACTACATGTACAATGTTGACATCTAAACTCACAATCACTTGATTAAATATTTTGGCCAATTTTACTATTTATAAATTATACCCTATGTAACCTATTACTTCGTAATCAGAAAAAGTAATCCAGCAAAAATGTAAAAACAATTGTTGTATAATTATTTTATTTTATTTTTTATAAAGAATACGGGCTAGATATGCATCCGAATATGTAATAATTAGTGGCTTTAAGGAATGACTCAAAACAATGGTAAACTGCCTTAATGGTAATAATGTCACCTTTAGATAAAGTTTTGAGTTTGAGTTGAGTGTTGATATTGCGGTGGGTGTGTGTGTGTGGTGTTTGAATTGTATAAACCAAACAAAAAAGGGAAGGCACTAAAATAAGAGAACCTAAAAAGGAATTATAATATATATATTTTAAATAAAAAACTGTCAAATATAGTTACTTTATTTGAAAGCTTTTCTTATGTGAAACACCGATCAAGGCAAATGACCTGCCCAACAATTAATCAACCCTATCTATTTGACAAGTATTTATGATTTTACTTTTCAAGTGGGATTGAACACTTCTCTATATTATATAGAGACAATTATAATAAAGTCTTAAAATAAATTACTAGGAAGTCTTTGAAACTTATCTTTGTAGCCTGTTTTGCTATTACTAGAACTTTTGGTTGATCGGATAATTATCTTAATAATTATCCCTATTATATATTGTCAAGAGCAGTTAAATTATACAGTAAATAATGAACATTGGTTGATCGGATGGGTTACTACTATTTTTATTTTCTTCATGAATAATAATAAAAAACAGCACAGTTCCACCGCTTCACTGCAGCCCAGGAACAGCTAAGTTGAAACAACTACACACAGCTATACACTTCCATTATTGTACAACCACTATGCATAAATTTAAAATCTAGCACTGTGCTTTTCAGGCAAGAATGTTTTTCACAAAACTTAAAAAAAAAAAAGATCTACTGCGCTTCTTCCTTCAGAAGCTTTAATTTCATTCAGGAAACAGTAACCTGCGATTCAGTAAATAAAATAACGATTAATGAAACTTGATAATCTTAATTGTTGAGAGTTTTAGACTAATCAAACTCACCCACATGGATTGCAAATCATTCATGTAAGCCACAGGACTTAAACACTAAAAACTACATCGTCATGGACAACTACTACATTAATGAGGTTAACAATATCATATCAAATGTACATAGACACGCAAATGTAGGAAGTTGGAGTACTAACAAGTTGTAAAAAGTGAAGCTTATCTAGAGCACTTGACCCGTTCAAAGCATAATCTAATAAAATGATCTTAAATATATATAAGTACTAGATAATTAATTTACAGTTATTGAGAATGATTAACGAGGTTTGTTATCTATAATAAATGTGTTAGTTTACCTAAAACACCAGATTCATTCATTTGCATTGAAAATTACCGTCATCAATAAACAAATAAAAGTAAAAAGCCCTTTAGTATTGCAACCAACATGATTGTTTAAAAAAGAATTATAAATTTGTAAAATAAAATGGATTTAGGACTTACAGTTAAAACCTAAACCATGCTCTTAACTAACTTCCATATTTAGGACCAAATACTTTTGAGGGAGCAAAATAACTAATCTACAGTAACCGGAGATAAAACACAGCTCTCTCATCAGTGGCGTTTATAGCAAATTACCTTGTTGTGGGAGGCGCGTCTGATGGCTGATCTTGTTCATCCTCAAGCCATCGGGCCTATGAACACATAATTTCATTTCCCAGTTCGATACAATTCCCAGATCAGTACTGACAAAAACAAAGACCATAAGAATATGAAACCTGTTCATTACCTGATCTAATCTCTGGTTTTCTTCCATGGATTTGGTGAACTGGATTGGCATTAAGTTTAAAAACATGGAAAGTGAGACATTATATTATCACTATGAAGACACATTAATGAGAAATTAATTGCCAAGAGAATTAGTGACAAGAATCTGACAACCTTCTTTAGCCTCTGGTTTTCTTCCTTGAGTCCGTCTTCCTTTATTGACGTCAAAATTAAAACGCATTATTAAAACAAATATGAGACATGAATGAAGACTCACAACGTGCTACAAAGATTAACAAATATTTTATTAATGTAAGATGTTACTATAACTAAAATATGGGATGGAGGAAGTGCCTTAGACATTACTACATTGCATATTATATTACCACAAGACATTAAATGCTGTAAATATAAACTCAAAGTTATGGTTAAACTTAATCAGATGTGCTAAGTTCATTTTGTGTGTGTGTTTAAGTTGTTGACATTGGTAAGTATAGACTTTTTGATAAAGTTGTGTGTTTAAAATTCGAAAAAAAAAATCTGCTTTAGTTCTGTACGAGTTTATGTATGTTGAATTTACATGTCTTTAATTTGAGGCATGTCGTTTGTGGTTTTTTGTAATCTCTATTAACTATGGGCTTATTTAAAGGCTCACGGAAATTACTCACTCCATTCCTTTTTGACGGTCACTTTTTAAGAAAATTCTTGTTTATATTTATCTGTCATTATAAAATTTGAAGATAAAAATAATTACTATTTTCTTCATTCTACCCTTGTATTTACTAACTTCAGAATTCCAAAGGCAGCATTAATTACTAAAATAAAAGGTTAAGTTAGGAGGAATTAATTCTGATCAATACTTTCTCATTATAACGCTGAGGAAAAGGCTGAATATAATGCATAGGATTCTTTTGATAAACAAACATAACGCTAACCTTTTTCTTTAGAACACTGATCTCCTGCTCAAATACTTTGACCTGAAACATATAGAATTAGTTTCTATCTGTTCTAAATATTGCAAGCTGCGTTTTACCCATACCATGGAATCGAAGAACAGATAGAAAGAACAAACGCATCATAACAGTTTACTATCGCTAAATAGTACAGAAACAAATGAAAAAAAAGAAGAGGCAACGTTATAGTGAACAGCAAACAGTATCAATAAACTCTAATCTTTATAACATAGTGAATAACATTGCATATCATCTCTCCAAAAAATGCCTTTTTGAATCAAACCCATATGAAGCTCGGAAAAGCAAGAAGCCTCAGGCAAGCCACTTACAATTCTTAATTGTCTAGCTAGCACATGTTTAGGTTAAATTTCATTCTTGAATTGACGAAAAATAGGGGGGAAAAAAAACTAAATTTTAAATTGGCGAGGGTAGTCAAACCAAAGCGTGTCATCTGTATAATCTTACAAGTAATAGTTAGCAGGAATATTGTATCCAATGAAGAGGCTAGTTGGGAATGGAATATTAACAAGGGAGCCATTCTTATTTGAATCCCTATAGACTGAGTTTGACAATAGGCAAGCCACGCCAACCTCCATTGTCAAGTCCATATTCTTTCTCATTTTCCTCACCTAGTGAAAGAAGTACCACAGGATCAACAGTTCTTCAGCCTGAAGATCCTCTAGTGAAATACCGCTAAAAATTTCAAATGTTTACTAAAAGCAAATTTATGCATTTTGTAGTTTTTCTGTGTATGTTTCAAACGCCAACACCCAACTTCTTTAGAAGCAATAGAAAAATTTGAGTGGCAAAGTGCTACGACGGAGGAGATTCAAGCATCCATAAAACTCAACATGCGTGGGAGTCAGATGTTCATGAAGGCCGAAATGTTATAAGGTCCCGAGGGGTAGAGCTGTTAGAGCCCAACACATTTAAACCCTTTTAAATTGATGACCAGCAGGCTTAACAATTAGGTCCCAAAATGAGTAAATGGGCTAAACGTTGGGCCCATTTGGGTCAAATAATTAAAAGGCCATCCCTTAAATATATGTTTTTAAATTATTCAACTACTAGAGACCAAGAGAGCTTCAGTCCTTCCATCCTCACACCAACTGCCTTCTGATCTCATTGTCAAGCTTCAACTCTTCAATCTTCCTTCAACTCTCAAAGTCTCACTTAGCTTGGTTGTTCTATGCGGGGTAAATTGTTTGTGGTTTTATCCTTTCCCATTCCTCTGCTGACAATGCAGTGTCATTGACTCCTTTCTCCTAGGTACTCCTTCCTTCCTCTTGTGCTTTACTCTACCCTACTCCTCTTGTTCTTTCATCTAACATGACTAATGTTTTGTTAACATAGAGAAATTATTATGAACTGGATCAGAGCATGTTTGAATCAATTATTTGTGCTTAATGTTAATTTTGTTTGTTCAAACATGCATGTATTTGTTTAGTTGCTGCTTGGCCAATATTAATTATGAATTAGGAGGATTGTGGTTTTCCTTGACAAAGGGAATCTTGATTATGAATATAGATTGGGAAAGTGGGATTAGATGTGTTCTAATTTGCCATTAGGATAAACATATAACTAGTGGACCCCATAAAATCATTAAAGAGTAACTTTGGATTTTATTGCCTCTGTAGTAATTATGCCGGGAATGGCATGTTTAAAACATTAAGAGAGGAGTATATGTGAATCAAGAGACATTAATAGCCACTAAAACTTCATATTAACTAAAAGGGATTACCATTATAGGGTATGTGGTTTTGGAACAAGAACATTACAATATGGTACAAAACAGTCCCCTCAACATTAGAATGTATAATAAGGGAAAGTAAGAGATTTACAAGAGATTAAACCATATCTTTCTACAAAAGATGTATTTTGATATATTTACCCCTTCATAAAAAAATATTTTAAAATATTAATCCTTTTACTAAGATGTTAGGTAGGAAAAAAGACATGAAACTAGACAAGTTTTTGTGTAGGCTTATAAGATTATTGATATAATCTTTATTTGGAACACTTGTTATTGTAAAACACATAGTGAGGAAATCTCTTATGAGTACAAGCCCAAAGGAGAGCTCAATCCCAAAAAACTAGTATATTAGAAGAAGAGTTCATTAAACTTGTAAACCACGCTACACTTGCAAGACTCCCCAATATGGGAATCACAACAAAATCCTTGATATTGTCAATTCTGCACAAGATAGCAATCCTACCCTTCTTATATGTCTGTCTTGTTTGCGTGCCTAGTTTATTTTATGTAATTTTATGTGATAAGTGTATCTGTACTCAAAGTTAGAGCCTTGAATAGTTAAATATTGCCTCTTTGGCAAAGAATTATACCCTTGTGGTAAAGAAACTTGAAGGCAGAGTCTGTATAGTAAGAAAGCCTTGTGGCTAAGAGATGTCTTTATGGCATAAAAAGCAGGATAGGTAAGGGGGAGAGTGCAGTGGTTCTCTAATAATGAATTCTAGGTGTTTGTGATATCATCTAATTAATATGTATGTCATCTTTTATATAGTGATTCATTTTATGTCATTATATATGTGTATTCCCTTCCTATTGGGATTTTCCCCAAAATATCATCCCATCTTGTCAACCCATACTTGGCGAAGTTAGTGGAACATACAATGACAGGCAAGTTGTCAATGAGTTTTGAGAAGAATAAAGAGGATCTAATTCAATTATGATTCAGTTACGTTTGGAATAATTAAGGGATGAAAAGCATCCCGTAATTGGGTGAGATTTATCAGGTTTCTCTTATTGGAGTTATAATGGTCAACCTAAGTCATATTTGGCATATTCGATAAATTATAGTTATAAATATATAAAATGATTTATGAACAGATATTTGAGAGGACTATGAATGATTTTCCTATATCTGTACCATTTGGATATATAGGATATGAGGATTATGAGACTGCTCATTATCAATTATAAAAGGAATGCGGATAAGGTTAGTTAGTGTCTTAAATCGGTCATTGTGAGCATTCTTTAATTTGTATCTTACACAGTGGAAGGGTCAAATGAGCATCAAACAGGAAAAATCATTTCCTATAACTAAAGGACATGTAGAGCATTAAAACTAGAATTTATTTAGGTTACGTCGATCCCTGTAGCAAGAGGCAAAGTTGAAACACAATACAAGAGAAAATGTTTAAATTATGCATTTTATTATGAGGATATAGTTGCTTTTTGATCCGCGATTTAAAATTATGTTCACAAAAGGGGGAAAGAATTATAGATCATTACTAACATTCTTTGGTGGAACCATGGATTAAGGTAGCCTTATGGTAGCCCCCACAAAAACAAAAAAAAGGTAGCCTCATGGTAGCCAAAAAACAAAGAACAAAAAGGTGGCAGTATAAAGAGACTTTAATTGACCTTTCTAATGATAAAAGAATAGGGAGATCTTGACCTTATCTAATTTTTATTTCATTCACTTCCTATTTTTTATGCCGCAATGAATATTTGAAATATAATATATAGTTTTGTCATTATAAAAGGGACAAATAGAATATTATGAGCTAAACAAGATGAATAACTGTCAAATTAGCCTCTGCATATGAGACAGTTATTTCAAAGGGAAAACAACAAGGACAAAAAAACATGTTGAATTTCAAAAAGACAAATAGGCCATGGTTACTATTCTTGTAATGGTTTGGACTACTCTTGTAATGACTTTAGCAAGTCAAAATCAATCAAAATCACTTAGCTGTCATTTTGAAATTCAACAGGTATTTTTTTTTTGTTACTTTTCCTCTTTCTCAAATAAGCCATTGTTTAATTGACAGTTGATAACTGTAATTTACGGGATAAAAAAATCATAAAATATTTCAATTTTTGTATTACTGTCATAAAAGGAAAAACAAACCTTTGCTTTTGAAACGCGATGCAAGCTTGTGCTAAGTAAATCTTCTAGCTTCCTCAGATCTTTTACAGACAGCCCTTGTAGATCTTCCCCATTGAGCTGTCTATTATTAGATGTGGAGCAACATATTTGAATCTATAATAAACACATTGTACATCCCCCATAATAAAATCTTTAACACCATTTAATAATGGTAATAGTAATACCTTATTTCAAGAGTCTTCTCTTCTATTTCCTTGTTTAGCTTAAAATATTCACCTTCAACCTGTCCAATTACCATATGCTTTCCACATTCAATGACAAAAGTTTTGGTATACTCCAAGCATTTTCATATTAGGTATGTATATGGCCCATCATACCCTTGAATAAAAAAAGAAGTAACTGTTGAATAATTATTGCAGTAATATAATATACTTCCTAAATATTAGCTAAGAGGTTTCTTTTGGTTCTAATTGAAGTAGACCTCTCATTTTTTATTCCAAATTTATAATTTTTCACGAAATTATCTCTATTTTTATAGGCATTAATATCCTTCTAGTAGAGGCAATCCTAATTACACAAATAAAAGGAGTTTTCGTCAATGAGTGTAGTTTCCAATGCCAGTGACTAGAGGGGATATTTCAGGATAACCAACACACATTTTTGAACAAATAACTAATTTAATTTTCTTAATATATGTAAATTACTTATCTAACTCGAATATTTAGGGTGAGGGAAGTATATTGTATTCCCCCTGATCCATATTATAAGACGTTTCTAACTAATTTCCAAGTCCTAATAAAAATAGTTAAAAGCATTAAATTTGTCATAAAATTTAAGAGATTTCTAATATTATCCTTATTAATCACACTAAATTCCAATATCATACTAATTTTTATTCTCTCTCACTATCCTTATAAAATATGGGCATATATGGGAAGAAATATTTAATGCTCATTGAAACTATCAAAATGTCTTATGACCAAAAATATTTTTGTAAGATTTTTTATATACACACACAGACAGAGATGGGAAAAAGAAAGATGAATCAAAACAGCAATAGATGTAGAGAGCAGAAGAAAATTATACCTGTAGCTCTTGAGATGGCTGGTATGACTTCACAAGGTTCACATCTGAGTATAGGTTTCTCCTTTCAATTACTTGCCTCGTGCTTAAAACAACAAAAATATTGAAAATTAAAATGGAAGTCATACTTTAAAACTATTTCTAACCGAATTATATAGCATAAATTATCATTTGATGAATTAAAATTATTTATCGAATTTAAATTTTAACGGAAGTCATACTTTTGCTGGGGGGAGGGGCACAATGGAAGTCATGGTTAAAATAAGTGAATTTAAATACAGCATTAAATTTGCTTATGTATTCAATCAGTCATGTATATATATACCAATGAATTTATTCTTAGTGGCTTCTATGGCCAAACATTACAGATGGGTGTTTTATTTAGAGATATATATGTGACAATAATGTGTAATATAATAGCATTTGTTTCATTAACCGACTCTTAACTCCAGATAGACTCATTCAAAATTATAACATTTAAATATTGCTATTAATGGATATCAAAATATGAAGACAATAGGAAAACGTCAAGAGCAATCTGTGATAAGTTGATAGCCTTACAAAACTTTTAGTATCTTCAAAGCAAAAGTGACCCGACTGTTCTAGTAGCATGTTCTCATAATCCTCTTTAAACTGTTTTAATCCACCTAATTAATCAATAAAAAATACAAAGAAAAAAAATTATGAACTAAAATTTAATTTGGGATGTTCTCTATTGCCCAAAAAAAGAAAACATCCCTGCCTCTTAAAAGTATGCCGTATTTGTACTTCTCTAGACCATTTAAATTAAACTAGAAGATTTAAATCTTCTTTTGATATTTTTTTATTTTGAAAGCAACATAGTAAAAAATATATATACAATTTTCCAACACCATTGAAAGTGAGTTTGAATAAAAATAGAATTAAAATAATAAGATAAAAACCGTCTCATATACAGCCTATATAGGACATGCAGTACCGCTTGAACAGCGTATTGTGGGCCTTTTTTTTTCCCCCTGTTTCCAAAAGAAATCAAAGACGAATACATTATTCTTGACATGTGAATAGCGTAGTTTCTTGTAGATTTTAAATAATTGATATAACTATATTGATCGTTATGGAAAGGATCATATTTTTTTTCCAGAGGAAAAATAGCATCTTGACATTAACAAAAGCCTCTGGAACTGAAGCAGCTTCATGGAATCTAATATTCCTCCATATATGTGTCGTTTTCGTTATTTTCAAACCACTATTTTGTACTGTTTTAAGTTTTAAACGTTGATTATTGTACATATTATTCACATCAACGTTGAACAAATTCCATAGTCTCTTCCAAGACTATCAAGATTTCAGTGTTCAAACTATTTTAGCAGCAACCTCAAGACATTGTGTAAAAAGTTAAAGGTATAAGCAAAACACAGTTATAATGAGATTACTCATTATTTTCAATTATACCCACATGATTAATTCTCAGATACACACATATATAAAAGCACACAAAAGGACTATATCACAACTTTTTGGTCAGGACGTCTAGTTCAAGTTTTCTTCTTACAGGAAGAGAAGTACTGTGTGGAAGCAACTTGAACCTAAATCATTTCAATTAGAGAGAGAGAGAGAGAGAGAGAGAAGATACCTTGTACTGGCACAACAGAAGGTAATTTTCGCCGAAACATGAACATGGTAATTGATGATCAAACAGATGAGATACAAAAATGCTGACACTTAAAAAAGAATAGACAAATGAATCATGGGTCAAACTTGGTATGCTAACAATCTGGATTCTAGGTTGAGTTATTGTGCTTTTTAGAGCCATTTCATGTGAAATCTCACTCTATCAAAACTGAAGGAGATTATATAGACAAATTTAGAAGAGAGCACAAATGAGACGAATAAAAGCATACGCTATCACAGCTTCTTTATCAACAAATAAAGATCAGGATTCCTTTTCCTCTAAACAAAAACGAAAATCCCAGACGTGATTAAAATTCAGATTGTTCTGATTCCTAGTGATAGAACACACATATACATTATATAGAGAGAGAAAAGATACCTTGTACTAGCATAATCAAAGAGTTTGCCCGAAGCTGAAAATACTAAGAGAGCAATCTCAGCATCACAGAGAGTTGACAGCTCCATAGCCTTCTTGAATAGACCTTTCCTTCTCTTTGAGAAAGCCACCTGCCTCGCAGCTACGTTCTCGATCTTCTTTATTGCTATCTTCCTTCTCGTCATTTCAACCACCCTCTCCTTCAAACTAAAACCAAGTTAAATCAAAGAGAGAGAATTAGGGAAATCTAAAGATTTAATCCAGTGTCAGACAAAAATTAATTACGCAGAAGAATATTATCTGTGTGTTAAACGAAAAAGACAAGCATAAAATGAAGAGAACTTGGATTGGGTGTAGGTGGAGAAACAAGATAAAAAGAGTTTGAGGCTTGGATAGGATAGATTAGGAAGGATAAGTGCAGATCTAAGTAAGAAATACAGAGAGAAGGGGAGGTTTCTTCTTGAGAAGGAGAGCGAAGTGTTGTTACCTGCAAGAATATTCTGAAATGTGATGACTGAAGAAAGGATGAAAGATAGAATCGTGGCGAGCAGGAAATTATTAAGGAGGAGACAGGCTTCCCTAAATTAAAAAAAAAAAAAAAAAGGAAAAAAGAAGAAACTCTTGCGGTGGGTAAATTGATTGCATTGATTGCAGCTTTATACATGGGCACACGCATTCGCCATTTAGTGCCACGAGTTTGGGATCACTAATTCACTAAAAAAAAAAAAAAAAGCTACCACTCTACTTCTCATGGAGAAATTTTTTTGTCAAAACATCGGTAATTTGTAGGGTATTTAACGATTATTTTCTAATTTTGTGAGATCTTATTTAATTTTTATTGAAAAAAGAGAAAAGAGAGATAACAGGTAAGAATGATTTCTAAATAAAGAGAAATATAAAATTTTAATGAGGGTGTGTTTGAAAAATTTTATCCATAAATACAGTGTTTGGTATGTGAGAATAAGTTATAAGTAACTTATAATAAAAACTCGAGTAGTATTATATTTTGAGACAAAATTCTTTTTACATATTTATTTTATATAATATAAAATTACTAAAAATAAATTGTGTTAAATTATATTTAGTATTTCAAAGTATTTTTTATGGTATTTAGTATCAAAAACTAATTTTTTTATATTCATTTAGCATTTTAAAGTATTTTTTTAGTAGCTCCTAATGTTCTAAAATAAATTTTAGTTCAATTTTGTCCCTAAAGCATTTTTCTAATAGCAAGTAGTACTCTCTACACTTATGATACTGAATATTACCAAAAATAGATCTTAATTACTTTAAGATACAATATGTTACTGAAAAATTGTTTTAGAGTGCTGGAGGAGGGAGTGAGGGAGGAGGTATTTGGTTATTCTTTGAGCACATTGTTCATCCCTCCTGTGCTATAGGATGCATTTTGAAAAATAAAAGTTTAAATTATAAGCTGCCTAGTAAGTGCAACGGCTCATATAAGAAGTTTTCTCCTTGTATGGCTGGAAAAATTCAAAATTCTGTCTATGTATAGAATTATGATGTCAAATAGATTCATAAAATCATCAAATCCATTAGACTATGATTTACATTAAATACTTTTTTCTTATTCTTTCTCAAAAAAAAAAAAATCACTCGTATTCGCAACCTCACGACTCAAGCTGGATAACTCTCAAATAACTCAAAGAAAAACAAAACCTTTAATTAGGCATTTTATTTCATTTATTGAGGGGTCTCTTCCCCTTTTCTTGTCTGTCTATTAAATTATAAGCTACCTGGTAATTGTTGAAATATTTTTAAAATGAAGAGATGTGTTTTTGAAAAATCATGTTCTTATGTAAATTTATTAAATTAATAGATTTATATGAGGGCTTATGTCTTCATATAAATTAATAAATTTATTTGAAGAGTTGTATTCTCACATAAATTAATATATTTATATGAAAAATTGTGTCTTTATATAAATTAATATATTTATATGAAAGGCTATGTAGGTAGTTACAATAATAAAAGACCCTACATATTAAATACATTTTATTTATTTAAATTATGTTAGTTCATGAACCAACATATGGGACTTGTATTTAATAAAGTATTATTTCAAAAGGCATCTCTTCAAGACATCATTCCGTGGTCTGTATAAACCCGTCACCATCACTTCATTTGGATACAACACAATTCAAACACAAAGATCAAACTCACTGCCTTTGTCTTTGAGTGAACGTAGAGATAGAGTCAAATTATCACCTTGTAAAGGCCATTGTTTTATTCGCTTGAATCTTGGAAGTGCAATCCATATTCAAGAGTTTTATTGTATCCTGAAAGAAATTTGCCAATCAACCCGACTTGCATCTTATAAGATAAGAATAGGTAGAAGCGAATTAAGCCTAAAGGAAAGTGCTGCCATACCTTGAAGACATCGTACACCACTTTCTTTTTCCTCTCTTCTTCTTTTACTCTTCACAAAACCATCCCTACCAGCAGTAATAATATAAGATGATTTTTTTTATTTTTATAATTTTAATAGCGACTTCATTTCTCTTTAATTTAATTGAAATGTTACAATATTTTCAAATCAATTAAAAATTTAACAACTTTTTTAATTTTTGATAAGAAAGTGGATAAATGACAAGATGGGAACACTTTGTCATTTGAGGGGGAAAAACTAATTATAATTCTTTCTAATTGATAATTATGTCAGATCATATTAACAATTAATATTAAATAAAGTGAGTATCAAAGTATGTATAAAACTATTAAAGTTATTAACAATTTTTAAATAAGATATCAAAATATTATTTTCTAAAAATCCCTCTAACAATTCATATATTTTTGTCCAATGTTGATGACTGAATATATTAAATTTTATTACGTTTGATGTACAGATATTTTCTTATTAGAAGCAATTCTATTTGAGATATTGGCAGACACTAAATGTTAGAAGACAGTGCTTTGAATATGATTATTTTTAATAGGAGAATACTGATGCCTAGAGGAAAAAAAATACCTTGATTCAAAAAGAAAATAACTTTAAAAAAATATCGAATATCTAGTTTTGAATGAATTCAATAATGTGTATTAGTTTTAAGAGATAGGATGAACGAAAAAATTTACCTATTATACTATCAAAAAGAAACACCAGGCACCGTAATAAAATGTCAGGGCTAAAAATACTCATTAATTTTTCAAAACGGGGCAAAAATGCTATTTTTGTTGACTACCCTTAACGTCCATCGCTTTTTCTTTTGTGAATCCCACTAAGCATACACGTGTTTCTTTCTCACTACTCACTTTGTCATCTACTTACACATTATCACACACCCTCACTTTTTCTTTTCATTTCTCTATCTCTCTCCTCCCCTCTCTTCTTTGCCTTTTATTTTCTCCAAAGTTGGACACACACAGTCATCGGAATCTAGAAGCCATGAACACTGGCATTGCTAACTTCCAATCCATTCTCGACAAACCTCTTAGTTAGCTCACCAATGAAGATTGTCACAAGTTCTGTCTTTCTTTCTCTCTCGCACATTTTTTATTTCACTACAAAAAAACAGCTCATTAGTGACAAAAAATTATTCCGTCGCTAATTTCTAACAGATTACCAATAAAAATTTCGTCACTAAATTTAGCAATGGATTAGTGACAAAATTTTTGTCCGTCGCTAATCCGTCAAAAAATCCGTCAGTAAATATTTAGTGACAGAATTTTTTTCATCAAAAAATTTTATTGCTAATTCCATCACTAAATTATTTGTCACAGAAGTTTTCATCACTAATTCCGTCACAATCCCGTCGCTAATTTTAAATTTCATTATTTTAGATTATAACCTTACAACAATTTATATAATAACGTGATTAAGAATATAATGATTTAAATATATTTTTAATTGTAAAATAAATTGATATATTTGTAGAGTTGGTGTTAATGAAGGTATCATCATCATTCATGTCATCATTAGGTACATATTGAGAATAGGAAGACAATTTCTTAGAAAACTTGTTTATATTTCATTAAAATCAATTCCTCTTGATTATTAATAATAATTAAAAATAATAAGAATATTAATAATTTTCTTATACAAACTGATACAAGAAAGAAATAATTTTATCATATGTACAATATATTGAAAGATATAATATATAATAGAAATTCAAACCAAAAAATGTATATGAACACAAACTAATATTGAAGTGAATTTTGAAATTCAATCATTAAATAATAAAATTTAATTGTGATATAATTAATACGGATAATATAGATTGGTTTTGGTCTTCTATGCAAAAATAAATGATATAAATAAAGAATTTTAAGAAAATAAATTACACAGGATATATACATATACAAGGAGGAGAATATTGTTTGTTATCATCTATTCAAATCATTTAATTTTTTAATAGAATAATTGATTAGATTTTATTATAGTAGTTATTTTTTGAATAACTAGATTTTTTTGCTAACTATAAATGGTTTTCATTAAATATATAAGACATATACAGATAATATAATATAATGTAATATATATATATATATATATAATTAAATTGGATATCTTATCAATGTTAATTAAAAAATAAATTTTAAGAAATATTTAAGAAAAAATTATTTATGATTTAAAATTCAAAATTAGTTTCATTGGAAATTAAAATTATATTAAAAATATTTTTTAAAATAAAACATTATAATATAAATAGTAAAAAATATTTAAAAATTATTTTGTCATTAAAATAGCTATGATAAAAATTATCATATAGTTTATTTTTAGTTTTTAATAATATATATGTATATAATATTGTTTGTGTAAAAGAATATTATATATATTTAATTTTGCATTGTAAGTCAATAGGTTTGTTGCAGCTCAACTGGTAAAGCCGTATGCACCCACAGATGAGGTCTCAGGTTCGAGCCATGGAGAAGTCACTTTGAGGAGGAATTATGTGGTGGTGACATGTGGTAGGCAGAGGTGAGGTGATAGTGACACGTGGCGATCATTGCTGAGGTGGTAAGGACACATGTTTAGAGGAGTTCTTTGCTAGGATTTAGAGGTTTTAAAGCTTAGGAGCTTTGAGCTTGAAGTTTGAAGGAGATTTGGAGCTTCATTTCTCATTTTTCTTGGTTTTCTTCTTCTCTTCTCATTTGTCTTTGTAATGGCTGAAAATACCCTTGTATTTGTGGCTCTTTACTGAACATGTGTAGCTTGAGTAGTCATTCTAAGATTATTTTGATTTATTGTATGGATTAAAACTTATTTTAACTCTTTCTTTAGTATTAATGATAATGTTATTTTGTTTTTACCTTGAGTTTAGTGCTTTCTTGTAATTGGCCACCACTTAAAGTGATTTGTTTAATTGGTTGAAATTGAGAAAGTTAAATTGATCTTTGATCTTGGGTAAAAACCTGCTATATTGAAAGTTTATTCTATTAAATGGATGGTTTGTTGATAGAATAGAGATATATCTATTAATCTAGCATTGGTCAAAACAAGATTTTGATTTTCAAAGTGTAATGTTGTCAACAAAAACAAGAGATTGTAAAAGTTTATTAAGATTACAAAATTTGGTTTTGACTTGACAAAGCTTAATTAACATTTGTGAACCTTAGACTGACTTAACTTATCATTAAAACACTAAATGAGAAGTTTTTAATCAAGTTTTATGAAATACAATAGTAAGAAATAATCCTAGATTCTTATTTGTCTCAAAGTTAAGTTATTAGCTTCGATTTTAAGCTTTATTTTCAAAGTACCTTTCTGAGACAACTTCATTTACACATTAATTTCACTTAACCTAATCATAAACACAATTGTGATTTTTAACTTGTCTGGCCTTAACCTCTAAGGGAACGATATTTTTTATACTACTAGCGACTCGTGCACTTGGAGTTAAACTAAATGGCGAACAGCAGTGATGATGACATACTCTTGCTTTGATGGTGGGGAGACGACAATCATGGAGATACTTGTTATTTTTTTGTCTAACTTAAATATTATTTTGCCACATCTACCTCCACGTCACTATTTTGAGTCAAAGTATTCATTCTAAATAGTCACCATTCATAGTAATGACATTTTAGGCCCCTTTTTGAATCATCATGGGTATTTTTGGCCCTGACATTCTATTATGGTATTGTTGCTCTTCTTCAATATTATAATAAGTAAATTTATCCCTTTACCTGATGACATAATATATATGAAGCAAATTAAGAAGGGAAAATTACACACACGTCCCAAGGAGTATAATTTATTCACCTAAGGTTACAAAAAATGTTAAGATTAATAGCAGGTCCTAAGAGACCTTAGAGTACTATATTGCCATTTTAACATGACATCCCTATTCCTCCTAATCTAAAGGTCCCAATTCAAAGTTCAAACACTCTCCCTCTCACCTCAGCGTTTGAACAGCTTCCTGCCTCTCGCGTTGGCATCTAAAGTGAAGGAATCAGCCACCAGTAATATACAACTCTCTGATGAATAAACATTTATATGTTTCTATTTGAATAAAGACAACCTGCAATACATGGAAGGCCAAACTCATATTAGTGATATGAAGAATGAACTAATGGCCACATAAAAATCAGTCCCAACCAAGGTAGAAAACATAATGTTGTATCCTTTTTTCCCCCTAATTTCACAGAATTAATGGACTGTATGCTTCTCAGGAAGTATCCCACTCGAAAATTGATCGAATTATTTTAAAGAATTGAAATCTTCCTGCAAATGCTAAAAGACAGCAGAGTCCATATTCAATCCAAACCACCAAACATCAAATGCAGATAGTTCAAATTACATTAAACAAAAGCTATCTAATATATAAACATGTATCAGTAGCTAGATAATCTAGTTAATTGCCCCAGCCTGAGAGATGCATCAGAACTATCAGCGTCTTGAGGAGGATTGTCAGATGAACTGCAAATGACAATGGAGTCAGAAGACTGGCCTCGTTCACATGCAAGTCTCTGTAAGTGTGTGTTTGTGTTATGAGATTTTCAATTCTCAACATTTGAGAAGAAAGGCAATACTTTATAATAAGACAAGAATATAAATCTTTGATCACCTACTTCAATGTTTGATTTTCTTCCATGAGTTGGATTCCCTGTACATGAAAGCCAAACAATGTAGCAAAGGTGACTGAGAGCGTAGAACATCGTTAGTGTCATAAAATATGCAGCAAAATGTAGCTTGGACATTTTCTTGAAATCCATCATACTATTTTAAGCCTTTAATATAAGACCCAGTTGACTAATTTAGAGAAATTAACAAAGTTATTAAATTATTTAATTATAGTATATGTTATATGATCTCTCTAAAATACTTATCAGTATCATTAGATTATATAACAATTTATAAGTGAGGGAAATTAGTTGGGAGAAAAATGATAAATATAAATATTTTAAAATAATTTAGTAACTTTCTTAATCTCTTCAAATTAGTCAATTGAGTCTTATATTAAGAACCAAATGTAGTATCTATGATAGTGAAATCACATACACGAGTTTGTTAGAATGTGGATATGAATCTTCTCATGGGCTAGTTTCAAATTGAAGTGTCATGTGAAGAAAAGAACGAGCATCAAATCTCTTGGAATATATGTATTTAGAAAGGGATTCACATAGAACTGATCATTCAAGTGAAACCTCAAGTGACGCTTTGTATTATATTCTTTTTAAGATATGAAACTTCTCTCATTTCTCTATAAGTAAAACCGTTCAGTCAATTGAGAGAGTTAGTCCTCCTGGGCCATCTTCTTTTTATCCCTTTAACATACATTAACTGTCAAGTGTGAGCCCCTCACGTTTAGAAGATTCAGATCTTGTCTTGTGTCAAAAGATAGAGACTACTATATTTTTTTTTAAAAAAAAGAATGATCTTCACATCTCTTTATTATGTCGTCACACTTGTGGTTTTTCTTTATGGGGCTAATCACTAAATGGGAAAAAGTGACGAATGAATTGAACCTAATTGCCATTACAGGGATAGAATAAAGATGTAAAGTCGAGTAGTTTCTAATCGATCGCTCTTCAATCATTTTGTTTTCTCCAATTATACCTACTCTGAAAGACTCATTTTTATGTTTGGAACTACGTTTTAAGTGATTTTATGTATTGACTAAACTTTTGTGCGATTGACATAAAAGTTTTCCTGCTTCTAGACGTATAGATTATATGCAATGAGATTTCCACACACCAATATTAATTGCTTGTATACGAGGAATTAAGTGAACATGACCAATTGATGAAAAGGCCAAATCTACAGATGAATAATATCTTGCATATGCATAAATAGTAGATCCTAACATTCTAAGTTTGGTTTTGTATCTACCTTTCTCTTTAGTGCGTTGATGGGTTTCATGAATCTTTCATCCTGAAACAATAATCATAGTAAACATGTCAAACTCAAAATCTTGAATAGAGCTGGGAATCAGGGCCGGCCCTTCAAGGCTGGCGGGCTTAAAAGGGCCGGCCCTCCAGGGCTGAAATTTTAAAAATACCCTAATTTGCTAAGCCCGGCCCTTAAGCTACAGGGCTAGGGCCAGCCCGCGGGCTTTTGGCCCATTTAAGAAAAAATACTATTTTTTTTATTTATCATATTTTTTTATAAAAATATAAAAATAAACCAATGAAATTATTAATAAAAGACATAAATATGAATAAAATTAAGTCACAAATATAAAATATCATCATATATAAATATTCATCAACATCTAAGAACATCTAAAACATTCATTAACAAGATAACAACATCTAAAAGTTTTATCTATAATGCAATTGTGCAATAAATAAACACTATCATTAATCTTTTGAAACTTCATCATCACTATAATCAATTACTTTTCTTCATAAGTATGCTTTTCTTTCGTAACAAAAATATCAAGTTTTTCTTCTTTATAAAAATTTTATTTTTAAATTTTGCAATCTAACTATTATTTTACTTTAATGTGAGAAACATTGTTGTTGAAACTCATGAATTTCTAATTCAAATTATAGAATCACAAGTTATATAAGTATAAAAATATTCTATTATCAAATATATATATATAGTTTAAAAATATCAACACATATAATATAAATCAAATCATTATTAAAGTCCAAATTAACCCATTTTTTAAAAATTTAATTGGATAAATTATTGTCTAAAATGAAATTTAATTTTAAAATGATAATAATAACTAAATATTTGAAATATTATTAACAATGTAAAAAATTAATAACATTAATATTATATAAAAAAATTTAAAAAATAAAAAAATTATAAAAGGGCTTAAAAGGGCCGGCCCTTTTAAACCCTCGGCCCTCTAGGGCCAGCCCTTCAGGATTATTTCTCATTTTAAAGAAAAATATCAAGCCCGGCCCTCATAATTTCAGGGCCTAAATGGGCCGGTCCGACGGGTTCGGCCTGTTTTTCCGGCTCTAATCTTGAACGCAATAACTACACAAAATCACAACTCATATAGCTAATCGGACAAGGAAGAAAACAAGCCAATTTGTTGTCAGGATGAAAATTAACTAACAGTTTTAATCACTAACTAAATTAGATTTTTTCTATGCACGGTAAAGGCATATCACTTTTAAAATGTAAAAATAAAGAAGTTTGATAAGTACCAAAACAGTGTCTTATAGATGAAAATGCACACATCAGGTAGATTCCACACCAGCAATGTAGAAGGTTTAAAGAAATATACTGAATCTTGTCATAGAGCATTAAATGATAGTAAAGAAAAGAAAAGAAACAATAGATAAAGAAGTTGCTGGTCTCCGACAAATTTATAAGATAAAGAAGTCTGTACTTTTTGGGCTGTTTTCTTATTTTGGACTAAACCTCAGGGACCGTTTGATCCATGGAAAGCACGAAAATGGAATCAAATGTTAATAACCATAAATTCAGCAGGTATGATACTGGAAATGATGGAAGAATTTTATGTTTTATATTTGATTAAATAAAAATAAATTAAAATAGAATGAACCAAAATCCCCCCCATTGTGGTTTCTCGGGTGAAGGGTATTAAAAATAGTGTGATTCTAGCATTTGGGAATCAGGATTGGTCACATTTTTATGGAGAATCATCCTCCTAGCAGTGTGATAATTAGACTACCCATAGAATCAAGATTCATACAACAAAAACCAAACCAAACACATTAACAATGCAATTGAGATTATTAGGAATTGGGGTTCTGAGAATCCAATCAAAGAAGCCCTCACAGTTCAAAAAATTCTATGCAAAATACTAGAATAATACATTTTAATTTCTTTGCATGTAAAATACAAAATCTATAAAACAAGATCTTACTCTTTCTGTCCCAAAATGCAAGTCACTTTGAACTACTTTACACAAACCAGTAAAGTTGGTTAAAGTTAATTAGACATCTTGTACCTTTCAAAAATTACTTGAACATTCCAAAATAACCCTTATTAAACTGTATTCTCATATCAGTCATATCTCTCTTAGTATCTCTCATAAATAGGGGGAAAATTTGGAAGGAAAACATTTAATGCTTACTACATTCTATGAAATATGACTTACATTTTGAGTATCCCAAATCTTCCAAAACGTGATTTACATTATGAGATGGACAGTGGTAATATTTTGCATAGAACTTCACAAATTTTAGAAAGCCCAAAATTTAGAGGATCAAGGGTCAAGCATAAAAAGGACCAAATAAAAACCTTTGTTTTTGAAACGCGGGACAAGCCTCTTTGAAGTCTTTCCTCTGGTTTCTGCAATTCTTCAAGTGTGCATTCTTGAAGTTCTTCCCCATTCAATTGCCTTTAGAATTTAGTGCAAGTCATGTGTCTCATTAACATAATCTTCTCAACATTTATTCGTGGTAGGTATGAATTAAAGTTGCGTACCTCAATCCACGAGTCCTTTCTGCTACTACCTTGTGCAGCTTATTCTCATCACCTCCAAGCTTGTACATATTTCAACAAAAAAAAAGGATTAACCTTCCATGATTTTCCATTCCTTCATATGTTATCATAAATTGATTTCAATATTATGTCATCCCTCAAAGTAATTCTCCCAACTTTTCAGTTCTCCTGTGGAGTTAATTCAAGACCTAGGGTTTTCTGTAGGGCAATGCATCCTGATCACTTACTGTTAATGCATATTATGGAGTATGCATAAGATTGGCCCCTATTCAAAGGAATCTATGAAGTATGAACAAGGCAAAGAGTCAAACGGTACAGCTCAATTTCTTCAATGAGTTAAAATCTTCCCAAGAAGTGGATCCCTTTTCCCATCTGATTCATTTGGTAAGTACTTCCTTAGATATTCAATTGTCGAATTCCATAATGAATTAGACAAGAAACCCTTTGTGCGCCCACGTGTGTGTGAGTCACAATTTGATAGTAATTAACCAGAAAAGAAGTCAAGTATGTTAACCAAAAAAGAAAAGAAAAGGAATCAAGTTAATTAAAAGGAGCTATGTGCATTGACACAAAACTTGAGATAAGTCATGCTGTGTGATTGATATTAATATATTGATTACCTGCAGATCAGCAGATGATTGGCCTAGTCTTTGAACGGCAGAATGTTGATCGTACCTTTCAATTACCCGCTGCATACTGAAACAACAGAAATAGTAACTCTTTTGAGTGACTTTCTATTTCCCTTCAAGATCAATTAGTGGAAAAGATCTGATTAGATCAATCAAGCACAGTTTTATGTCAAGTATGGGGTAACGAAATTCTTTCAGAATCCCAATGGGAAAACTCAGAACCTTCAACTGTGGATATCAATCATGATTCGGTTACTTCAAGTCTATGAAGTTACTTTCTCATTGGTTGACCTTTTAAGTTATTAATTACCAACAGAAACAGAAGTACTGAAACATACACATATAATAATCTTTAAGGTTACAAATGCAACAAGAATTATATAGATTTCAACTAGTGTTTATCAACTGCCAAGCTGGCTAGCTAGTTTAATAGAGTACAGAGAATGAGATGATATGAGTTTAAATATAGATAGTTAATGATAATGAGCTGTGCACTTGTGCAATTTCATATTTCATTCTTGAATCGACCACTGTGATATCATGTAAATCTCTCTCTCACACACACCTATAGAAGTGGTGGCTATAGGGAACACATCATGTTGAGTAGACATATAATCTGATGAGCAATTTCTAGTGACTATCTTAATCCAAGATCTCAAATTATCAAAGAAATCATAAGAAATTTTGACAGATAATATCCCAAAACAAACAACGGGAGAAAAACAGCAGTTAACAAAAAAATATGTAGTAACGATTCCTCTTCTTCACAACCAAATAAGCAAAGATTCGAGACATTAAGATGGTGTAGTATTAGAAGAATATCATCAGAAGGCAAATTTTCCAATTTATTCATGAGAAATTATTACAAAATTATCATGGTAATTATTTTTATCTTTATCTCTCATGCAAATGCATTTTTTTTTTAAATGTATAAATACTAAAGAGAATGGTAGTTATTAGTCAAGGATCGCATAAAAAAATTAATACTTCCTCCAATTCTCAATACATACAAGAACTATTTCATTTAAGGCATCATTTCTGGACCATTTAAATATGAATTTGAATGGTTCAGATTTAATTTCTTCTTAATTTCTATTATTTGTTATTAGCCAACATCATCATTTTGCTTTCTATTTTAATTTCATTTTAGACTTAGAAGACTCTAATGATATTTCAGAATGTTTTAAGATTTGTTTTTAATAAAGTCCCATCCCTAATAGGACTTAAGTAAAGCAGATTTACCTACATACTGCAAATAGTAAAAAAACAAATTACCCAGATCCTATAAAATAAAAAGCATTTACTAAAATGTTACACTTAAAATCGTTCATGCAAAGAATGATTTTAAATTTGTGAAGAAGTTGTTCTTTGATTTTAACTTAAGATTAACTTTTTTTGTTAAGTTGAAAAGCTAAAATCGTTCACTTGGTGAGCAACTTTCCCATTCCTTCCTCTTTTTTTCCTGTCCTGTCTCTTACTTTTTATTTTTTTCCCCTTACTCTCTCCCATCCCACTCTCCCACATTTAGATAAAATGAATAAATGAGGTATGAAAATAACAAAATATGAAGATTCATAAGATAAAGGATGAAAAAATATAAAAATGTAAAAATCAGAAAAACAATATGGTATCTTCTAGGGGTAAAATGGTCCAGGTCTTTATTATATTATAGAGACTAATGTTTTAAATGGAAAAAAATTTGAGGGACCAAAACCAGTGTAATATTTTAGTAAATACTTTTCATTTTATAGGATTTAGGTATTTTCTTTTTTTATTGTTTGCAATATATAGGCAAATTTGTCCTTAAGTAAAATTTTCCCTAAATTCAACTCTCAACCGACACCTATATTGACTATTCAAAATTTCAAATGTTCAAATTTACAATGTAAATATTTTTGGTTTACATTAACCTTTCCAAGAAATAATTTTAATGATAATCTTCCATTCCTCCCTGAACACTTTATATGCGCGAATTACACTTGCATATATGTATATAAAATATTTTTAATAATTGAAAAAGTATATTTTAATAAAGAAAATACTTCTATAAGTAGTACAAGGTTATTATTTGAGGGAGCGGATGTGTATGTACTTAAACATTGACATTAGCGGGGTGGGTGGTTCATAGAGCCTGCAAGCTGCCTAAACATCACTAGTCTGCTCTTATAACCATGTCACAGACAGTTGACGGCTCCGTGGCCTTCTTGAATAGACCTTTCCTTCTCTTTGAGAAAGCCACCAGCCTCGCAGCTACGTTCTCGGTCTCTTTATTTCTATCTTCCTTCTCGTCATCTCAATCCTCCTTCTTATATAGGTGCCAAAAAAAAATAATTAGAGAAATCCACAGCCAAAAAGGCTTTCTACATTTTCTGCGTTGGGTTGAAATAGCACTGAGCCCTTTGCATTAAAGATTGGGAAGAATAAGCAGTGCACATGAAAGGAAACAGAAAATAAATATGAAAGATGGCGGGAGAAAAGATGGGGTTTGTGTTGAGAAGAAGAAGCAGGAATCTGAAAAAGTGATCACTGAAAGAAGAAAACAAGGGTTGAGGAAAGTTTTTGGAGAGAAGAAAAGCTAAACTTGGTGAGATTAAGGCAAAACCTTGAGTCTTCACCTTTCCCGATCTTAACCTTTTGTTCTTTTTCTTTAGTAAGCTAAATTATTTGCAGCTCTACGTCCACGTGGCCTTTTAAATAGCCCTCAAATCGAAGAAAAACCAACGACCACAAAAAAGAAAATAATTTATTTCAGAGGTGGTCTGGATTCTCACCCCAATATAAGGTGGTCCTTCTCGTATTACATACTCCATTTTACTTTTAATATTTATCAATTTTTTAAATCAATTTATTTAACTTATACATTAACATATAATTTAATATTATATATGAGTATTTTAAGAAAAATTAAATCATATTTGTTATAATTAATTAGGTGATAGATGTTAGTTGTCACCCCGCTATTATTGTCTTTTTAAGAGTAAAAGAGTAAACATGGACTTGCTAATGTCACTTTCAGCACCTGTATAGGATCCTCGTATTCTCGTATTGTGATATATTTATTTGAAACTTTTTCACAGGATAATATTTTGACCTTTTTCTCTTCTTTTCCGTTTAATTTTTTGTAACGTATGGCTTAATCTATAAGTCTTGTGTGATCTTCATTTGAACGTTCATAAGTCGAAATAACTGTGTCTGGTCCCCATGTCAGATCTTTTTAAGGTGAGAGAGAGAGAGAGAGAGTCCTTTCCTCATCACATTTATATTTATAGTTACTAGTTAAGAGTTAATGTCATGAATTTTCTTCCACAAAAAAAAGTCCCCTTAATCTAATTCATTAAAAATAGTTAGAAATATTTTCAAAAAAAAATCAGAAATAGTATTTATTAAATAAATTTTGATTTATTATTTTCTTTAGTTCAAAATATAAGAACCATTTTATAATATAATTTATACTATAAAATGATGCTTATATTTAGGATCAGAGGAGTACTAGTTACTTACCTTTTGGTAAATCTTATTTTGGTAGTACTCCTCCGATCCTTAATATAAGATCTATTTAATTAATTTGATTAGATTAAAGAAATTAGGTAACTTAGTTAATTATAAGGAACATGACATGTTTTTCTTAAAACATCATGATCATCTTCCTTAATATCCTCTTTCCCTCTTCTACTTGATTATGGTTGAGGGAAATTCACAAGGGTAATTTAGAAAAAATTTATAAATATGAGAAATAGGTCTTATATTTAGAATCAAAATTAACTCAACAATTAAGTTGTATATTAAGAACCAGAGGAGTATCATCTATTTGAGCGTACTGAAATAGCAAATAGAAGGGAAAGTTACATGCAAGTCCCATAGAAGACAATTAATTTTGAAAAAGTCCCTAAAAATCCCCAAATGCTTCCTAAGTCCCCGGGGACCTCAGAGCAAAAAATTTAAATTGTGGAATTACCTACTTGTCCTCACCGAATGACAACATGCACAGTTACAGTCACAACCTACACAACAGCTAATCACAACCTACATTTGAGCTATTCACAACATGCATAGAAACCAATCACAACCCACACTCAACCGAATGACAACATGCACAGCATACAGTCACAACCTACACAGCAACTAATCACAACCTTTTCCATCAGTAAGGGCAGATAAGTAATTTCACAATTTTAAGTTTTTGCTCTGAAATCCCTGGAGACTTAGGAAGCATTTGGGGATTTCGAGAGATTTTTTCAGAATTAATTGTCTTCTATGGGACCTGTGTGTAATTTTCTCAAAATATAATAAATGATATTGTTATGTTGAATATGAATAACGTGTGTGTAGGGAGAGACGGAGAGAGAGAGTAGGCAATTCATTTTTATGCAATAAAATTTTAATGTTCTAATGAGAAGGACTTTTTTTTTTTTGGGTCCAACTGATGAGAAGGACTTTTGTAAGATAGTAAATCTTGATTAAAGAAAAAAGGTTTTCGGACGAGTTCTTCAAGGAAAAGAGAAATAATTACATCAAAATATTTTTCTCCTTTTCTAAAAAAAAAAGGAGTGTTAGGGAGTAAGAATGACGTGATCATATATTTATAATAGATTATCTCCACCAAAAGCAGCAAAGCTACCATTACGAGAGTACATCAATGTCAATGACGAGTACATCTGCGCTCTTCCAAATAATAATTCACCACCATTGCTAAATAAATATTTACAATATTATATTATCAATAAATTCTTGCATGCACATGCTGCACCACCTCACTTGTGATATGAGCAATCAGAATATATCAACTCATAATATTATTAAGTAAATAAGTTTCAATTAAAATACTACCTCCAATCTTAATTATAAAAATTAATTGACTAATTTAAAGATATTAAAAAAATAAATTAAATTAGTTATTTATAATAAATAGGTGTTGTCTTTCTTAAAATATTTTTACTAATTAAGTGTATTGATTAGAACTATATTATTAAAAGAACTATTTTAAAAAATATATATATAAATACGAGAGATAAAATAGATTAGGATAACGGAGGTAGAAATAATTACAGGGAAAGACTCGGCGATTTCAACTTCCGTCAAGAAATTTCAAAATTTCCATCGAAGAACCCTAACCTCTACACTGCAGCCAACGCTTTTCTTCGTCCGTGAAGCTCCGCCGCTGCAGCCAACACTCTTCTTCGTCCATGGAGCTCTGCCGCTCAACGCACTCGCCGTCGATTACTTAGGGAATTGGTTGTCGGCCTCGCCTTTGCCGGCAACTACGTCAGCCCAAAGGTTCCCTTCTCTTCCTCTCCTCTATTCTTTTTCCAATCCAACCTCACGCCAATCCCTTCCTAAATTATCCGCAGGATATTGTCGTTGAAGGATTGAAGGCCACAAGATTAGGACCATTAGTGTCTGTGGTGAAGTTGAATGAGGAATCGATGATGGTGCTTTTTTTTTTTTTTGACCAAAAGTGATGGTGCGTTCTAACTCATTAGCAATGGAAGGCCACGGTATTCTCTTCCATTATTTTCTTCGATTTCAATTTGTTTATATTTGTTTTAATTTACTAGTTTATTAAGTTATGTTGTTTCTACCTAAAACTTCTTGATTATTTTATAATTTTACAGATCTAGTATTCAATCAAATGTTGATGATGGATAACCAACCTCTAGTCTTTGATATTCAGTTTGGTCATTCCTCAAATTACGACCTTTCGGTGAAATTCAGCTAATGGCACATTCTTGAACATATGGGAAAAAAGCTTTATAAAAATGATTTTGAAAATGCCTCATCATGTTCTGTGTCAATGCTGCTGATCATTTGTTTTTTTAATTGTTTGTGCACTGCAAATGATATTGTTGCTTTAAATGCAGGAGGTATGATGCAGCAATTGTTTGGATTATGGGACGAGATGGACTGAGAAAAATAACCGAAATGGTTTCTCCTCAGCTGCTGTAGGAGTGAAGGATTGATTTAGTGTTTTCATTATTTTAGTAGGGATGAACGTGATCCTGCACATTTAGTTGGTTTGCTTTGCAAATGCTGTATTGCATGGTATGGTTGATCATATGTATTTTGTAACACGACAAAGTTAATTCAATTAATTGAAATGTCGCTTTGCTCTCCCGATTTGACACGAGATGAATTTCTGTACAGTTATTCCCTTCACTTTTGAACTCTGTTATGCATTTTGGCATTTTGGAAGAAGAATCACCTATCTGAACACCAAATCAAAGGCATTCCATTGAAACAAACGACTGTCATGTTACTGCACCAAATTAATAACATTTAATTGAAACATTACATACATGAAACATTTTTGGAGAGCAAGTTACATATACTAAATAGCGGCAACCTATACCAACGAACTAACTAATCAGCGCCAAACTCATCGAAGTCAAACTAAAGTTATTATCCCCTTCAATTCTCAAAAACTTTCAACGTCAAAATCACATTTTTAGCCATTATGCCTCCTGTAATGAAAGATTTCAGCAAGGCCACGTCCTCCTCTTACCTACCCAGCTTGCCATGATGCATATAATTCTCCTCCCTTGAAGTTTCATACCTACGCGAAACCATAGTGCCAATGCCACATTTTGATGAGGTAACCAAAAGAAGGTTTAACACTGATTGTTAATTACAATGAAAAAGCAAAGGCTGTCAAGCCAGAAAGCCATACAGACACTAGCTAGGTAAGTTTCTTTATGATCTATATAGACAACTCACTCAAATGGAATTTAGACCTACAAATTCTGCAAAGAGTTAGAAATAGAATAAACATCACAAAATTTCTGAAAAAAATTATCACCAGTCTTGACAACTATGACAACCACATCATATAATATTTTGGAACAACCCACCTCGTATTTTCAAAAGCCAGCGGAATTTTTGTGCTTGAAATACAAGATGAAAAACAATCTATGTGTGCAGGTTGAATAGAAATTATTGCAAACATAAGTAAAATGATTTAACATAAACAAAACAAGGTAGCCGAAATTACAAATATAGTTCAACTCACCATCCATGAAGATGCCTTGTAGAAGATATAAACAATGATATTGGTTCAAGGCCCTAGTAATCCACAAATATTCAACAGCATTTTGGACTGGCAAAATACAAATACTTGGAAAAATAATAAATAAATTGAATCAAATGTGCTGATGATATGTAGGATTTGTCTTATTGTACCTCCATTCATTATCAATTAAGTCAAATAACAAACATCTCATCTCAGTGAAACCTCAAGAATCACAGTGAAATGATTTTTATCGACAGAGGCTCTGGTGATTGCAACACTCTAGGTCAGAATTCTAAAATACTTTTGAGGTTCAGACTTTTGATTTGAAGACACAGGGATCGTAAAAGTGTTCTTAAAAGCTCCAAAAATTGATTTTAAGTTAGGGTTTTGGGCTTCAAAAAATGATTTCATTACTTATTTGTAACCATAAATCACAACTTAACAGCGACAAATCGAAGCAAAACACGATCAGAAGAGGATCGTCAAGAGACCTTCAGCCTTCAAAGCTCAAACTTCGTCTCTATTTATAAGACAATCACCAGTAAGAGGAAGATGAGGATAAATAGCTTCTTGTTTGATCAAAAATAAGAGAAAAAGGAAGGCACAGATTAACTTACCCACTAGGAAGAGCTCAAGCTTCGTCTCAAGTCACCAGGAAGAGGGCAATCATCGTTGAATGTAGAGATCAGGGTTCTTTTATGGGAATTTTCTGATGCAAGTTGAAAGCCCCGAATTTAACTTATAATTATATTTTAATTAAAATCTTAATTGCTTAAGAATTAGAGATGACCTGGCAGCCACCTAATAAGATTAAAATGTGGTGACTTGTTACATTCTGATTGGTCAGAGCATAAACGAGGTGGTGCTCCAAGTGTACCCAAGAATTCCTCTATAAGAGGTTTCATAAAAATCCCTATGTATAACATTAAACTAATTTTTCTTCCTTTTTTGGGGAGACACAATCAAGGTGTATATTTACTTCTGATACACAAATGCCATATATGAATCAGATGCATACACAGTGATATACATATAAATATAGAGTATGTATGTATGTATATCCAATACGTCGACATTTTCATTTCTTAAAGAGTATAAGATATGATACTTCTAGCATGCGTTTATATATTCATGAAAAAATTTATAAAGCAAACAAAAAATATAGTTGGAATTCAACCAAATGTAGACTAGAATATAATCCTTTGTTACTATTGAATACCAAAGAATACATAATTTAATATAAGAACAAGTTGGGAGCTTAAATTTGATCGTAAATATAAAATCTTAATTCATTTTATTTCTCAAATTTATAATTTTCCCCCCAAAATATTCTTAAGGAGTTCCTATCAAAAGGTAATTCCAATATACTCCTCCACTCCTAAATATGAGACCTATTTCTTAGTGTAATTTACAATACAAAATGGGTCTTATATTTAGAACCAGAGGAATACATTATTAAAAATGATAGTTTAAAAAAATCAAGACGCATTTATTATAAATAATAAACTTAACTAATTTTTTTGATATTTGCAAGTTAGTTATCAAGCTCTTCTATTATTGTGATTTGAGAAATACGGGATAAATATATGAAAAAAGTTTTGTTATATGAAATGTGCTTATAAGTGATTTTAAACCCATCTTCCCTTTCTTGACGTCATATGCAAGCAAAGATAAGATAATAGTATTCTAAAATTTTCTAGCGCCATCAAAGTAATTCCGTGCATTTCCCTTTTTTGCCAGCTAATTCCATACATTTCCGCTTATTCTTTTCTCTCCTCTATAAAATGAAAAGCTTTAACATCATAATCTTTAACAGAATTTAATTTCTGTATAAAAATGTCTTAAAGTATCCACTAAGATTCTAGGAGTATCCAATAAAAATGTCTTAAAAAAATATTTCAATATCAATATAAATTAATTATTTAAAATAAATAAGTGTTGTTTCTTCTATAATATCATTATTAATCATGTGTATTAGAATTATCATTTAATATAAATTCTTTAACGCATGCAATCATTATAACGAATACTTTAAAAAAAAAAGGACATATATGTGAGATGAGGTGGATTTATGTCTTATATTTAAGATTAAATTAAATCTCCAACTAACTTTTATATTAAAGACTGGAGATAGTATAAAGTATTGTTGTGTATGATTATATGATATAATACAATACCAATACATCAAACCATTTGAAGTATTGATGCTTCAGTGGAGTGTTCTTTTAATTTACTTTGAGTACTAAAGGCAAACGATAGACTGTTCCCAATGATGTCACTACATGTACAGGGTTGACATCTAAACTCACAATCATTTGATTAAATATTTTGGCCAATTTTACTATTTATAAATTATACCCTATGTAACCTATTATTTACTAATCAAGAAAAGTAATCTAGCAAAAATGTAAAAACAATTGTTGTATAATTATTTTTTTTAATAAAGAATATAGGCTAGATATGCATCCTAATATTTAATAATTAGTGGCTTTAAGGAATGACTCAAAACAATGGCTAACTGCCTTAGTGGTAATAATGTCACCTTTAGATAAAGTTTTGAGTTTGAGTTGAGTGTTGATATAGTGGGGTGTGTGTGTGTGGTGTTTGAATTGTATAAACCAAACAAAAAAAGGAAGGCACTAAAACTGGCAAATGATATATTTACTATGTTGAATAAATTGAAACAAGAGAACCTAAAAATGAATTATAATATATATTTTTGCCAAAAAAGTGAATTATAATATATGATTTTTAATTAATTATTATATATAAAACTAGCACTAAATTTTAGTAATATCATATACATGCTATTTATAAAAATTATAGTATACAAAGGCATTGTATATAAAGCTAATATATGTGTTCAATTAATGGTGATATAATGTGAAAATAAATGTTCTTCATATATGTTTTTACTTTTCAAGTGGGATTGAACACTTGTCTATTATATGGGGAGAATTACAATAAAGTCTTAACAAAAAATTACTAGTAAATCCTTAAAACTTGTCTTTGTAGCCTGCTTTGTTATTACTGGGACTTTTTAATAATTATATTCCCTATTTAAAACCTCATAACAATTCCCCGTATTATATATTGCCAAGAGCACTAAAATTATACAGTAATAATGAACATTAGTTGATCGGATGGATTACTACTATTTTTATTTTCTTCATGAATAATAATAAAAAAGCACTGTTCCACCACTTCATTGCAGCCCAGGAACAGCTAAGTTGAAACAACTACACACAGCTATACACTTGCATTATGGTACAACCACTATTCATAAATTTAAAATCTAGCACTGTGCTTTTCAGTCAAGAACGGTTTTCACAAACTTCAAAAAAAAAAAAAAGATCTACTGCGCTTCTTCCTTCAGAAGCTTTAATTTCATTCAGGGAAAGAGTAACCTGCGATTCAGTAAATAAAATAACGATTAATGAAACTTGACAATCTTAATTGTTTAGAGTTTTAGACTAATCAAACTCACCCACATGGATTGCAAATCATTCATGTAAGCCACAGGGACTTACCATTAAAAACGTCATCGTCATGGACAACTACATTAATGGGGTCAACAATATCATATCAAATGTACACAGACACGCAAGTGTAGGAAGTTGCAGTACTAACAAGTTGTAAAAAGTGAAGCTTATTTAGAGCACTAGGCCCATTCAAAGCAAAATCTAATAAATCTCATCTTAAATATAAGTGCCAGATAATTAATTTACAGTTATTGAGAATGATTAATGGGGTTTGTTATCTGTAATAAATGTGGTAGTTTACCTAAAACACCACATTCATTCATTTGAATTGAAAATTACCTTCATGGATTTTTTTTTTTTAAAAGCCCTTTAGTATTGTAACCAACATGATTGTTTGAAAAAGTATTATAAATTTGTAAATAAAATGGATTTAGGACTTACAGTCGAAACCTAAACAATGCTCCTAAACAATGCTTTTAACTAACTTCCATATTTAGGACCAAATACTTTTGAGGGAGCAAAATAACTAACCAACAGTAACCGGAGATAAAACACAGCTCTCTCATCAGTGGCGTTTATAGCAACCTGCCTTGTTGCGGGAGACTGTGTCTGATGGCTGATATTGTTCATCCTCAAGCCATTGGGCCTATCAACACATTATTTCATTTCCCAGTTCGATAAAATTCCCAGATAAGTACTGACAAAAGCAAAGACCATGGGAATCTGAAACCTGTTAATTACCTGGTTTTCTTCCGTGGATTTGATTAACTGGATTGGCATTAAGTTTAAAAACATGGTAAATGGGACGTTATATTATCACTATGAAGACACATTAATGAGAAATTAATTGACAAGAGAATTAGTGACAAGAATCTGACAACCTTCGTTAGCCTCTGGTTTTCTTCCTTGAGTTCGTCTTCCTTTATTGACATCAAAATTAAACGCATCATTAAAACAAACAAGAGACACGAATGAAGACTCACATCGTACTACAAATGTTAACAAATATTTTATTAATGTCACATGTTACTATAACTAAAATATGGGTTGGAGGAAGTGCCTTAGACATTACTGCATAGCATATTATATTACCACAAGACATGAAATACTGGAATTATAAACTCAAGTTTATGGTTAAACTTAATCAGATGTGCTAAGTTCATTTTTTGTGTGTATTTAAGTTGTTGACATTGGTAAGTATAGACTTTTTGATAAAGTTATGTGTTTAAAATTTAATAAAAAACATGTGCTTTAGTTCTGTATGAGTTTATGTATGTTGAATTTACGTGTCTTTAATTTGAGGCATGTCGTTTGTGGTTTTTTGTAATCTCTATTAAATATGGGCTTATTTGAAGGGTTATAGAAATTACTCTCTCCATTCCTTTTTAATGGTCACTTTTTAAGAAAATGCTTGTTTATATTTATCTGTCATTACAAAATTTGAAGATAAAAATAATTACCATTTTCTTCATTCTACCCTTGTCTTTACTAACTTCAGAATTCCAAAGGCAGCATTAATTACTAAAATAAAAGGTTAAGTTAGAAGGAATTAATTCTGATCAATACCTTCTCATTATAACAGAGAGGAAAAGACTGAATATAATGCATAGAATGCTTTTGATAAACAAATATAACGCTAACCTTTTTCTTTAGAATATTGATCTCCTGCTCAAATACTTTAACCTGAAACACATGGAATTAGTTTCTATCGGTTATAAATCTTGCAAGCTGCTTTTTACCCATGCCATGGAATCAAAAAACAGATAGAACTTACAAGCGCATCATAGCTGTTTACTATTGCTAAATAGTATAGAAACAAATGAAAAAAGAAGAGGCAACGTTATAGTGAACAGCAAACAGTATCAATAAATTCTAATTTATATAACAAGGTAAATAACATTGCATATTATCTCTCCAAAAAATGCTTTTTTGAATCAAACCCCATATGAAGCTCGGAAAAGCAAGAAGCCTCAGGTAAGCCACTTACAATTCTTAGTTGTCTAGCATATGTGTAGGTTAAATTTCATTCTTCAATTGATGAAAAATTGAAAAAAAGAACTAAAGTTTAAATTGGCTATAGTAGTCAGACCAAAGCATGTCATCTGTATAATCTTGTAAGTGTTAACGTAATAGTTGGCAGGAATATTCTATCCAATGAAGAGGCTAGTTGGGAATGGAATATTAACAAGGGAGGCATTCTTATTTGAATCCCTATAGACTAGAGTTTGACAATAGACAAGCAACACCACCCTCCATTGACAAGTCCATATTCCTTTTCATTCACCTCACCTAGTGAAAGAAGTACCAAAAGATCAACAAGTTCTTCAGCATCAAGATCCTCTAGTGAAATACCACCAAAAAATTCAAGCGCTTACTAAAAGTAAATTTATGCATTTTGTAGTTTTTCTGTGTATGTCTCGAACCCCCACACCCAACTTCTTTAGAAGCAATAGAAAAATTTGAGCGGCAAAGTGCTACGATAGAGGAGATTCAAGCCATTCCAAAAACTCGACATGCATGGGAGTTAGCTGTTCATGAAGGCAAAAAATGTCATAAGGTCCCCACGGGTAGAGCTGTTAGAGCCCAACCCATTTAAACCCTTTTAGATTGAGGACCAGCAGGCTTAAAATTAGGTCCCAAAATGAGTAAATGGGTTAGACGTTGGGCCCATTTGGGTCAAATAATTAAAAGGCCATCCCTTAAATATATGTTTTTTAATTTTTAAACTACTAGAGACCAAGAGAGCTTCAGTCCCTCCATCCTCACACCAACTGCCCCCAGATCTCATTCTCAAGCTTCAATTCTTCACTCTTCCTTCAACTCTCAAAGTCTCACTTAGCTTGGTTGTTCTCCATCTAGATTTGATGCGGTGTAAATTGTTTGTGATTTTATCTTTCCCCATTTCCCCATTCCTCTGCTGACAACGCAGTGTCCTTGACTTCTTTCTCCTAAGCTCTCCTTCATTCCTCTTGTGCTCTACTCTATCATACTCCTCTTGTTCTTTCATTTAACATGGCTAATGTTCTATTAACATAGAGTAGTTATTATGAACTGGATCACAGCATGTTTGAATCAATTATTTGTGCTTAATGTTAATTTTGTTTGTTCAAACACGCATTTATTTGTTTAGTTGATGCTTGGCCAATATTAATTATGAATCAGGAGGATTAGGGTTTTCCTTGACAAAGGGAATCTTGATTATGGATATAGATTGGGAAAGTGGGATTAGATGTGTTCTAATTTGCCATTGGGATAAACATATACCTAACGGACCCTGTATAATCATTAAAGAGTAGCTTTGGATTTTATTGCCTCTTGAGTAATTATGCTGGGAATGGCATGTTTAACACTTTACAAGAGGAGTATACCTGAATCAAGAGACGTTAATAGCCACCAAAATTTCATATTAACTAAAACGGATTACCATTATAGGGTATGTGGTTTTGGAACAAGAACATTACCATTATGGCTTATATATTTTTTATTTCAAAATGTTAAAAAATAGCTTTTTTTGGCCCGGACCTTACTAATGGAAGCATTTAAGAGTATAAAGCTCGATTTGTTTTCAAGGGATACTAACAACAAGGTATGAATTTTGAGAAGACTTCTCCAACTCCTAAATCTGAAATTGTGAGAGTTGTTTCATTTTTGGTTTCTTAGTTGCAGTTACCTGTTATCAATTTAATTCAAATTCTGCTTTTCAAATGATGAGTTAGAAGAAATTGTGACATCCGATAATTTAACAGGGACATACATGAAAATTTGTAGGGACCAACTTGTAGAGAATTATATAGTTTTGAGGTTTTATCCTAATTATGTATAGTGAAGGAGAAGTTGTGGCAGAAATATATAACTTCACAATTATGGTACAAAACAGTCCCCTCAACATTAGAATGTACAACAAGGGAAAGTATGAGATTTACAAGAGATTAAACCATATCTTTCTATAAAAGATGTATTTTGATATATTTACCCCTTCATAAAAAAAATTTTTAAAATATTAATCCTTTTATGGAGTAAATCCTACACATTATAAACCCCAATTTTCTTTTGCCGCTCGGCCAAAAAAAAGGCAAAGATAGCTTTACTGAGGCAGGGAAGGAAAAAGCAAAATTAAAATTGAGAAAGTTATCTACATCACTAACCTAAACTTCCCTCCTCTAATTCTACAAGATCTAATCCCTCCATATATGGAAAATTCAAAATTTAAGGCAACTTGTTGAGATAGGGAGTTATGATTAGGATAAAAGATATCAAATAGACAAGAGGCGAGTCTCCCATCAATTTTAATGTAAGTTCCTTCTTCTAAAATTAAAGATTTCAAGACTTTGGATTTTGCATCAATAACTTCAAGAATTTCTTTCTTGAGAAGCCCTGGTGTACTAAGATGTTAGGCAGGACAAAAGACATGAAACTAGACAGGTTTTTGAGTAGGCTTGTGAGATTATTGATACAATCTTTATTTGGAGCGCTTGTTGTTGTAAAACAAATAGTACGGAAACCTCTTACGAGTAAAAGCCCAAAAGGAGAGCTAAATCTCATAAGACAGTATATTAGAAAAAAGAGCTCATTAAACTTGTAAATCACGCTACACTTGTGAGGCTTCCCAATACCCTTGATATTGTCAATTCTGCACAAGATAGCAATACTGCTCTTCTTATATGTCTGTCTTGCTTGAGGCCTAGTTTATTTTATGCAGTTTTATGTCATAAGTAGATCTGTACTCAAAGTTAGAGCCTTGAATAGTTAAATATTGCCTCTTTGGCAGAGAATTATACCCTTGTGGCAAAGAAACTCGAAGGCAGAGCCTGTATAGTAAGAAAGCCTTGTGGCTAAGAGATGTCTTTTTGGCATAATAAGCAGGCTAGGTAAGGGGGAGAGTGCAGTGGTTCTTTAATAATGAATTCTAGGTGTTTATGATATCATCTAATTAATATGTATGTCATCTTTTATATGGTGATTCATTTGATGTTATTATATATGTGTATTCCCTTCCTATTGGGATTTTCCCCAAAATATCATCCCCTCTTGTCAACCCATGCTTGGTGAAGTTAGCGGAACATACAATGACAGGCAAGTTGTCAATTCAATTATGATTCAGTTACATTTGGAATAATTAAGGGATGAAAAGCATCCCATAATTGCGTCAGATTTATCAGGTTTCTCTTATTGGAGTTATAACGGTCAACCTAAGTTATATTTGGCATATTCGGTAACTTATAGTTATAAATATATAAAATGATTTATGAACAGAGATTTGACAGGACTATGAATGATTTTCCTATAGGATATGAGGATTACGAGACTGTTTATTATCAATTATAAAAGGAATGCAGATAAGGTTAGTTAGTGCCTTAAATCGGTCATTGTGAGCACTCGTTAATTTGCATCTTGCACAGTTGAAGGGTCAAATGAGCATCAAACAAGAAAAATCATTTCGTATAACTAAAGGGCATGTAGTGCATTAAAACTAGAATTTATTTAGGTTACTTCGATCCCTGTAGCATGAGGCAAAGTTGAAACACAATACAAGAGAAAATGTTTAAATTATGCATTTTATTATGAGGATATAGTTGATTTGTAATCTGTGATTTAAAATTATCTTCACAAAAGGGGAAAGAATTTTAGAACATTGCTAACATTCTTCGCTGGAACCATGGATTGCGATAGCCTTATGGTAGCCCCCTTTAAAAAAAAAAAAAAAGTAGCCTTATGGTAGCCAAAATACAAAGAACAAAAAGGTAGCTTTATAAAGAGACTTTAGTTGACCTTTCTAATGATAAAAGAATAGGGAGATCTTAACCTTATCTAATTTTTATGTCATTCACTTCCTACTTTTTATGCTGCAATGAATATTTGAAATATAATATATAGTTTTGTCATTATAAAAGGGATAAATCGAATATTATGAGCTAAACAAGATGAATAACAGTCAAATAGCCTCTGCATATTAGACAGTTATTTCAAAGGGAAAACGACCAAAAAAAATACATGTTGAATTTCAAAAAGACAAATAAGCCATGGTGACTATTCTTGTAATGGTTTAGACTACTCTTGTAATGATTTTAATAAGCCAAAATCGGTCAAAATCACTTATCTATCATTTTGAAATTCAACAGATATTTTTTTTGTTAATTTTTCCTTTTTCTCAAATAAGCCATTGTTTAATCGACAGTTGATAAATGTAATTTACGGGATAAAACAATCATAAAATATTTCAATTTTTGTAATACTGTCATGAAAGGAAAAGGCAAACCTTTGCTTTTGAAATGCGATGCAAGCTTGTGCTAAGTAAATCTTCTAGCTTCCTCAGATCTTTTACAGACAGCCCTTGCAGATCTTCTCCGTTGAGCTGTCTATTATTAGAGTAGAGCAACATATTTGAAGCTATAATAAACACATTGTAGATCCCCCATTATAAAATCTTTAGCACCATTTAATAATGGTAATAGTAATACCTTATTTCAAGAGTCTTCTCTTTTACTTCCTTGTTTAGCTTAAAATATTCACCTTCAACCTGTCCATTGCCATATGCTTTCCACATTCAATAACAAAAATTTTAATATACTCCAAGCATTTTCATATTAGGTATGTATATAGTCCATCATATCCTTGAATTAAAAAAGAAGTTACTGTTGAATAATTATAGCAGTAATATAATATACTCCCTCCGCTTTTAAATATTAGTTAAGAGGTTTCTTTTGGTTCTAATTGAAGTAGACCTCAGTTCACTTTGTATTCCAAATTTATAATTTTTCTTGAAATTATCTCTATTTTTTATAGGCATTAATATCCCCCTATTAGAGGCAGTCCTAATTGCACAAATAAAAGGAGTTTTCATCAATGAGTGTAGTTTCCAATGCCAGTGACTAGAGGGGATATTTCAGGATAACCAACACACATTTTTTAACAAATAACTAATTTAATTTTCTTAATATATGTAAATTAGTTATTTAACTCATATATTTAGGGTGAGGGAAGCGTATTGTACTCCCTCATATTCATATTATAAGACGTTTCTAACTAATTTGCAAGTACTAATAAAAATAGTTAAAAGCATTAAATTTGTCATAAAATTTAAGTGATTTCTAATATTATCCTTATTAATCACACTAAATTTCAATATCATATTAATTTTTATTCTGTCTCACTATCCTTGTTAAATATGGGCATATATGAGAATAATATTTAATGCTCATTGAAACGATCAAAATGTCTTATAACCAAAAATATTTTTGTAAGATTTTTTATATACAGACACACAGACAGAGAGATGGGAAAAAGAAAGATGAATCAAAACAGCAATAGATGAAGGGGTAGAGAGCAGAAGAAAAATTATATACCTGTAGCTCTTGAGGTGGCTGGTATGACTTCACAAGGTTCACATCTGAGTATAGGTTTCTCCTTTCAATTACTTGCCTCGTGCTTAAAACAACAAAATATTGCAAATTAAAATGGAAGTCATACTTTAAAACTACTTCTAACTGAATTATATAGCATAAATTATCATTTGATGAATTAAAATTATTTATCGAATTTAAATTTTAATCGAAGTCATACTTTTGCTGGGGGGAGGGGCACAATGAAAGTCATAGTTAAAATAAGTGAATTTAAATACAGCATTAAATTTGTTTATATATTCAATCAGTCATGTATATATATACCAATGAATTTATTCTTAGTGGCTTCTATGGCAAAACATTACAGATGCGTGTTTTATTTAGAGATATATATATGTGACAATAATGTGTAATATAATAGCATCTGTTTAATTAACCGAATCTTGACTCCAGATAGACTCATTCAAAATTATAACATTTAAATATTGCCATTAATGGATATCAAAACATGAAGACAACAAGGAAAACCTCAAGAGCAATCTGTTATAAGTTGATAGCCTTACAAAATTTTTAGTATCTTCAAAGCAAAAGTGACCTGACTGTTCCAGTAGCATGTTCTCATAATCCTCTTTAAACTGTTTTAATCCACCTAATTAATCAATAAAAAACACAAAAAAATTATGAACTAAAATTTAATTTGGGATGTTCTCTATTGACCTAAAAAAGAAAACATCCCTACCTCTTTAAAATATGCCGTATTTGTACTTCTCTAGACCATTTAAATTAAACTAGAAGATTTAAATCATCTTTTGATATTTTTTATTTTGAAAGAAACATGGTAAAAAAATATATACAATTTTCCAACACCATTGAAAGTGATTTTGAATAAAAATAGAATTAAAATGTTGAGATAAAAACTATCTCACGTACAGACTATATCTCCCTAGAGATGAAGAGAGGACATGCTGTACTGCTTGAACAGCGTATTGTGGGCCTTTTTTTTTTTTTTTAAGAAATCAAAGACGAATACATTATTCTTGACTTGTGAATAGTGTAGTTTCTTGTAGATTTTATATAATTGATATAACTATATTGATTGTTATGGCAAGGATCATATTTTTTTTACAGAAGGAAAATAGCATCTTGACATTAACAAAAGCCTCCGGAACCGAAGCAGCTTCATGAAATCTAATATTCCTCCATACATGTGTCGTTTTCGTTATTTTCAAACCACTATTTTGTACTATTTTAAGTTTTAAACGTTGATTATTGTACATAATATTCACATGAACGTTGAACAAATTCCTTGGTCTCTCTTCCAAGACTATCAAGATTTCAGTGTTCAAACTATTTTAGCAGCAACCTCAAGACATTGTAGTAAAAAGTTAAAGGTATAAGCAAAACACAGTTATGATGAGATTACTCATTATTTCCAATTATACCCACATGATTAATTCTCAGATACACACATATAAAAGCACACAAAAGGACTCTATCACAACTTTTTGGTCAGCACATCGTGTTCAAGCTTTCCTCTTACAGCAAGAGAAGTACTTTGTGGAAGCAACTTGAATCTAAATGATTTCAATTAGAGAGAGAGAGAGAGAGAGAGAGAAGGTACCTTGTACTGGCATAACAGAAGGTAATTTTCACCAAAACATGAACATGGTAAGTGATGATCAAACAGATGAGATACATAAATGCTGACACTTCAAAAAGAATAGACAAATGAATTATGGGGTCAAACTTGGTATGCTAATAATCTAGATTCTAGGTTGAGTTATTGTGCTTTTTAGAGCCATTTCATGTGAAATCCACTCTATCAAAACTGAAGGAGATTATATAGACAAATTTAGAAGAGAGCACAAATGGGACGAATAAAAGCATAGGCTATCACAGCTTCTTTATCAGCAAATAAAGATCAGGATTCCTTTTCCTCTAAACAAAAACGAAAATCCCAGACGTGATTAAAATTCAGATTATTCTGATTCCTAGTGATAGAACACACATATACATTATATAGAGAGAGAAAAGATACCTTGTACTGGCATAATCAAAGAGTTTGCCCGAAGCTGAAAATACTAAGAGAGCAATCTCAGCATCACAGAGAGTTGACAGCTCCATAGCCTTCTTGAATAGACCTTTCCTTCTCTTTGAGAAAGCCACCTGCCTCGCAGCTACGTTCTCGATCTTCTTTATTGCTATCTTCCTTCTCGTCATTTCAACCAATCTCTCCTTCAAACTAAAACCAAGTTAAATCAAAGAGAAAGAATTAGGGAAATCTAAAGATTTAATCCAGTCTCATACAAAAATTAATTACGCAGAAGAATATTATCTGCGTGTTAAACGAAAAAGACAAGCATAAAATGAAGAGAACTTGGATTGGGCGTAGGTGGAAACAACAAGATAAAAAGAGTTTGAGGCTTGGATAGGATAGATTAGGAAGGATAAGTGCAGATCTAAGTAAGAAATACAGAGAGAAGGGGAGGTTTCTTCTTGAGAAGGAGAGCGAAGTGTTGTTACCTGCAAGAATATTCTGAAATGTGATGACTGAAGAAAGGATGAAAGATAGAGTCCTGGTGAGCAGGAAATTATTAAGGAGGAGACAGGCTTCCCTAAATTTTTTTTTAAAAGAAAAAGGAAAAAAAAGAAACTCGCGCGGTGGGTAAATTGATTGCATTAATTGCAGCTTTATACATGGGCAACATGTATTGGCCCTTTAATGCCACGAGTTGGGATCGCTAATTCACTAAAAAAAAAAAAAAAAAAAAGCTACCACTCTACTCCTGTAAAGAAATTTTTTTGTCAAAAACATCGGTAATTTGTAGGGTATTTAACGATTATTTTCTAATTTTGTGAGCTCTTATTTAATTTTTATTGAAAAAAGAGAAAGAGAAAGAGAGATAACAGGTAAGAATGATTTGTAGATAAAGAGAAATAGAAAATTTTAATGAGGGTGTGTTTGAAAAATTTTATCCATAAATACAGTTTTTGGTATGTGAGAATAAGTTTTAAGTTACTTAAAATAAAAAACTCGAGTAGTATTATATTTTATAAGACAAAATTTTCTTCACATATTTATTTTATATAATATAAAATTACTAAAATAAATTGTGTTAAATTAATATCTAGTATTCTAAAGTATTTTTTTGGTATTTAGTATCAAAAAAAAAATTTTTATACATTTAGCATTTTAAAATATTTTTTCAGTAGTACCTAATGTTCTAAAATAAATTTTAGTACAATTTTGTCCCTAAAGCATTTTTCTAATAGCAACAAGTACTTTCTACACTTATAATACTGAATGTTACTAAAAAATATATTAATTATGGTGATAGATACATCAAAAATTATTTTACGATACTATATGTTATTGCAAAATTGTTTTGGATTGTTGGAGGAGGGAGCAAGGGAGGAGGTATTTGGTTATTCTTTGAGCACATTGTTGATCCCTCCTGTGCTATGGGATGCATTTTGAAAAATAAAAGTTTAAATTATAAGCTGCCTAGTAATTGCATCGATTCGATAAACGGCTCATTGGAATAGGTAAACAATACACCCCTAGAAACGTATAAGTTTTCTTCTCGTACGGTGAGAAAATTCAAAATTCTGTCTATATATAGAATTATGATGTCAAATAGATTCATAAAAATCATCAAATCCATTAGACTATGATTTAAATTAAATATTTTTCTTATTCTTTTCTTTCCGAAAAAAGAAAATCACTCGTATTCGTAACCTCATAACTCAAGTTGGATAACTCTCAAATAACTCAAAGGAACGCAAAACCTTTATTAGGCATTTTATTTCATTTATTGAGAGGTCTCTACCCCCTTTCTTTTGTCTGTCTATTAAATTATAAGCTGCCTAGTAATTGTTGGAATATTTTTAAAATGAAGAGATGTTTTTTGAAAAGTCATGCCCGGATGTAAATTTATTAAATTAATAAATTTATATAAGGGGCTATGTCTTCATATAAATTAATAAATTTATTTGAAGAGTTGTATTCTCACATAAATTAATATATTTATCTGAAAAGTTGTGTCTTCATATAATTAATATATTTATATGAAAGGTTATGTAGGAAGTTACAATACTAAAGACCCTACATATTAAATACATTTTATTTATTTAA
>NW_021634538.1:0-25381 GCF_004799145.2 Neltuma alba | reverse complement strand
ACTAGCATTCTAATGATTCTCATCTGAAAAGAAATAGGCCTCTGAAAATTGGAAACATAACTGGAATTTGAGGTAAAGCCGTCCCGCCACTTTGTCCGTAATCCATAGAATCTTCCACTTTTCTTGAGGTCACTTCTGCAAAATAATTACAGCATGTTAACCCTAGAGAAATATGATTTAAATCACTCAATTATTTAATAAAATAAACAAGAAATGAAACAATCAACTACAACCCAACTGAATGAAGATGGCAACCAAACTTCCTAAGTACAGAAGGTAATGCAAATTCCAAACTGACTCGATTTTTTTTTTGTTTGTAAAAAGCTGTACAACAAATACCCTCTAGAAGCTTACGATGTTGCTAAATTTTATTATGACTCTAAGCAGTCATATATGAACATTCTTATCACTTCAATCAGTGACTCAAACCAGAATGAAAAATTAGCCCCACTCAGTGCTGGTCTTATTTCTATGTACTCTGAATCCAAGGCTGAGCGATGTTGAACAGAAAACACTTGTGTTTGAAATGAACTCTTTGTCAGACCAAATTATTTTGCAGACACTGGACTCACCTTTAAATGGAGCATTGCTTTCACTATTTAAACTTTGAAACCATTCAGACTCTTTATTGCTATTAACTTGCTGTATATCTTCCAGAGTAGCTGTTTTTCTTCTTCACAATGGAACTAAATCGTTGCAAAACTGTGTCAGCGAGAATTAATTTGCAACATTACAGCAGTGTAAGCAAGGACTATGGTTGGTCCTACTTGTTTTCAAGAAACAAATGTTCCTCAGGAGGTGGGTGAAGTGGACCAGAAGACTGCTGGGGATACTCTTCATCAGCTTCTGCCAATTCTAAAGCATCATTCCTTTAATTTTTTCAGTGGAAAAATATTGCTACATGGAAAACGAGAGGAAAGAGGGGGAAGAAGGAAAAAACCTCTATTCTTTAAAGCACAGTTGGAGGCTAGGCCCGCAGGTCTTTTGGCTATCATCGTTAAGGTTGCTTTAAAGAATTAAACCTTCTTCTGCTTTTGTGAAATGGAGGGGCTGAAAAGCTTCTTCTAAGATCTTTCATGATTCTTTTCTGAAGCTGGATGTCTAACATGATCCTTTTTTATTCTTTTCTCACTAAGTCTGCGGTAGTTTCCACCACATGACACGGGACACAACCAATCTGACTCATCTGCTAAAATATCTGACCATTTGTTGGAACCTATATCATAACAATCAGGCCATTTGACCAAATTAGGATCTAGCCATTTGGTAAAATTTGAATTATTAGAGTCATTGGGACCATCAAAATACAATCACTGTTTCCAAAACTTCTCATGCGGCCGATCTGAGTTGAAGCTGTATGAGGTATCACAGCTAACATTGCATCTATTTTTTCATCATCAAAAATTCTTTCATAATCACCCCATTTATAGCATATAGGTATTCCTCCAAGAACATCAAGACCAGTGCCAGTCATATGATCAACATCCCAAGCAGTGGCTTCAGGTAACAGTGTCTTGAAGATAGGGTAATGTTCTGATGTCAGTAACTCTGGATAGCTTGAATCTGAAGGAAAACATTTTTCTTTAGCAGACCCAGGGCATCCCATTTGTGTTGCCAGAGAGCATGAATCTGAAGGAAAACATTTTTCTTCACTAGACGCTCTTGAGAGAAAAACAGAATCTCTAGATGTGTTAAACATTTCTACAGCTTCTGGACAGGGATGGGCACTTATGTTCTCAACTCTGCCACTACACACTCCCATATCTTGTTTGGTGCTATAGCCATCAATTTGAAACTCATGTTCATCATTTGCAAACAAGGCCTTCTCATGCGGATCACTGCCTCGTACAGAGCAACTCTTCAAAAAAGGCTTTTGAAAATCCCCGTCAATCTCACGACAGCCATAATGCAAGGCACCTTGGGATGATTTACTGAGCCTATCATCATCAACTTCACGAAATTTATTTCCCTTTGACGAGCTTGGGGCATCAAAAGACACATCATCATTGAAGATTTCTCCAGCAGCAAACTCACCATCCAATAAATCATCTCTTCCAGATATACAGTTGTTATCATTCCACACACTGCAATGATTTATGGTCACAGTGGAATCATACTTGGCATATGACCCATCCATTGAAAAGCTAGAGTAGCCAGTCTGACAGAAAAAGTCTCTCTTATTCGGTTTTTCTTTGAACTTTGCAGCACCTGAGGGCAAATAACCAAGGGAGGGTCTAGTGACTTGCCCATCAGACAGGCAATGGTCATCTTTAGCCACTTGTCAGAAGTGGACAAGAAAAGGCCAGAGAATTCCTTACTCTTTCGGTTTCCACAGTTCGCTATATCTGCATCAAAGAGATTTGGCAATTATTTTCAACTGTTGAAAGACAAACTAACCCACCATCAACCCTGGCAACCTATGAGGGATTGTTTGCAGATTTTTTTCCCTAAAATAAAAAACAGTGCTGCTTACAGGGGGTATTATTTTTAACCAGAAATTGATCATACTTAATTAACAAATACAACAAAGCAGAAAATTTCACCTGCTTCAACCAAAATAGCATCATCAGTTTCCTTGCACATTTGGGATGCTTGCACCTCATGAGTGGCATTAGATGACTCTCCTACAAGCATATAAATGATTTACGTAAGTATAGTCACTACCAATTCATTGTATCAAATACCAGTAAGATGCAGCAATACCAGGAGTTATACTCTTCCCCCAGAAATTTTTGATGGCCTTCTCAATGAAGTTCAGTATAGAAGCCCAATCCTTCAAAAGTGTGGTTGGAAGGAGTCAAATTCTAAGCAGCATTGCTGAAGTCTTGGGATAAAATAATTCAGGAAAGACATCTTCAACAATCAAGTTATAAGTTTATAGATTAAGAAGGTCAAGTTATTTTATATTCTAGCACTAGTAGGATAACTGCTCCTGTTGAAAGTAAGATGTTCTAGACGTACTACACCCCAGCCAAAAAAAGAAGAAGAAGAAGATGTACTGCAGCACTTTTTAATCCAAAAATAGGGTGGTTTGAGAATAAAGTTACTACTAAGAAATTATCTATCTCCCTCTGTAAAACTGATGATTCTTGTTAGTGTACATAATCACTAGAATAGTAAATAGTAAAGACAAGAAAAGCCCAAGAGACTACCTTAAATTGAACAGAAGTCTTTGATGGCTCAAAGGTTAAATCATACAGAGACCGTGGGCAAAGCAAATTCAAGATATAAGCTGGATATGCTTGTGATCTACTTCTCTTCTTGTTCAGGAACTTGTCACCTGCATTCCGTGAGTCCAGATGCTCAAACTTAACAGCAAGTTGACTCAGAAGCTTATGAATGGGGCTCTTGTTGATGAATTGTGAGTTAATATCTGGGCATGTTAAGGACCAATGTGAAGATATATTAAGCATTTGATTCTTTTTGAGCTCAATACATCAACTCTGGACCCTTATTACATTATCCAAAGTTAAAACTCACATGGATACAGATATACTGCAAGGCCTGCAAAACAAACAAAGCAACACACCAAGAGTTGTAGAGGGCAGAGGAAGGGAGGTCAGCTATTTTAAATATATGAGTGTGTTGTGTGTGTGTGTGCGTGCACGCGTGTGAGAGAGAGAGTGCGTGTGTTTTCTGAAATCATGGGTATAATTAGATAAATAATTGAATTGATGCATCACAGGTACAAATCACCTTCACAGGAAAACTATTGCAGGGGCCAGATATGTATCCTGAAAGCTTTATAACATCATCCTGATCTTGTAATTCATGAAGAGAGCTTGACACATCCACCCCAAAGCCACTGGTTAAAAGTGATAGCGGAGAAGAAGAAGACTGTGTGCAAAGAAGTTCATCCTCACTATAGGGAACAGAATAGAGAATGTTGTTAAACCTTGGAAACCCACAAAGAAAAGAAAACGGGAAAAGAGGGAAGATATGACTCATGAATTTGCAAGCAACGTGCCTTTCAATATCAACAACTTTGAACAAAATATTCGGATGCACAAGTGCGACCCGCAGCATGCATTTCTTGACTGATTGCAGAACCTTCTTTGGGCTTCCAATTTTAACTCATCAGTCAGTACAAATTTTTGGAAACAGATATATTTTCATTTACAATTAAGACTATCATATGCATGTTAAAAAGTGATGGGATGAGGAAAAAAGGAACCTGGATTGCACATGTTTCCTCCGAACTGGTTGGTTGTGAAACAAATCACGGACAACAACTGAAAGATAAAAAGCCTCAATTAGCAATGAATGTCAATGTGTCAATAAATTGGAACAGATAAGATAAAAAGAATCATTATGTAAGCCAGAAATCTGCCTGACTATGCCGCTGGTGCTTTCGGCATCAGTTAAGATGTGCAGCTAAGACAACTTAAAGTAGATGGCTGACTCTAAGGGAAGGAGCAACTTAGAAGCCCAACTAAAAATGTTTTAAAATAGTCAGGGATAATATAGGAAACTACAAAACCCAAGCTTAGAGGTTTAAGAATAAGGTAAAATAGTCATTTTGGCTCTAGATTATTCAGACTGTTTTTAGAGTTCATGAATACAAACAAAGAAAAACCAAAGCTCACTAGCATGCTTGAGTACTTAATTCATCAGTCAAACATTGTTAGAAATGTAGGCTTGGTTATTTATTTTTTGCGTAGCATATCACAGGCTATTCTCTATTTTGGCACCTTGTTTCACTTGGAAATGCATCTTTTAGTGTCCCTTATCTAAGATGTTCAAGAGGTCTAAAGCCTTAAAAGTGCCTTTTGCCTTGAGTGTCTTGGCAATGGCTTCAACCCGAAAGAGACATACAAAAAGTGAATCACCTAGATCCAAATGGCAATGAGTCAAAACATGTTATAACTGCAATATTAAAACAAAATTATTATTATGCTACATCACCAAGGAATATCAAAAGAAAAAAGAGAGGGAAACCATATTACATCCCAACATCCCAAATAGTACAAGTTCACAGTCCATATGAGGATCAAGGGGGAAGACTTAGAAAAGAACGACCGATGCCTATCCATGCATTTATCTTATTCCTGCATATAAACAGAAATATATAAAGGAAAAAAAACGCAAATGTTTGATTAACCAATTATTATTACCTGTTGTTCCCACTTCCTTTCTATCATCATCTATACCAAGATATAAGCACTTGCAGCCCTGCAGCAATCACAGAAAAGCTTGAGTTAATAAACGTAGCAATCAACAGCAGATGCACCATTCAACTCACCAGGACAAAATAGCCATGATGAATAAATGGTAAGAACTTATCCACACCTTCAACACTTTGCGGTACCCGTTTGCCCTTCCAAAAGTTCTTGTCAAAATTTCCAACACCGAAACTTCTGAAATTGAAGCTAAAGCTTCCCCCCGAAAACCAAAGCTTCGACTTATGCCATTCAGATCAGCCAAACTAAGTAACTTTGATGTTGCTGCTTGTACAATATACATATGATACATCCCATTATCATAGGCAACTTGGGAAACTAGATTCACATAATTTAAACAAGGTTTCCTGGGCATCTCTATTTGTCAAATGATCATGAGCATGAATGGTTTTGTTAAAACAACTTTACCAAATGCTGACTCAGAGGACCTTTGCGTCTGTGAACTTACAAATATATATATATATATATATATATCTATCTATCTATAAGCAATTAAGCTAATTTGACAACTTATAACGACCACCAAAAAAAAGAACAATAAATGAAATACACGAGAGATGACAATATGAGGCCCTTATCTTATAACAATAGCATAGTTACTAGTGAATCACAATAAATAAATAAATAAGCCATTTCGGTCTTTAATCATCAATTTTTACCCGCCAAAATTTTAAAATGAGCAAGGTCTGGGATCATTTCATTCAAAAAATCATAAATGAGAAAAGAAGTGCGAGAACATCAACTAGCATTAGCAACAAGTCTTACAGGTAAAGGAGAGTGAGAAAAGATGATAAATTGACAAAGTGCATACCGTATCTTTCTCCAACGATCGCCAATCCATCTCGAGTAATACCAACTCCTATAAATATAATTGTTTCGAAACAGGAAGATGGATCACAGTCAAATGTACCATATGGTTTCAACTTTCAACTCAGATAACGTTTAAAAAAAAAAAATGAAAATAATTACCATCATCCACTACTTTTATGTAACAGCTCCTGACACTAACAAAGATTGAGATCTGTAACAAATATATCAGACAGTTCAAGGATTCAGCCATCCCTTTGACCAAATAGACAATTAGTTGACTAAAACATAAACATCGGATGCTCAGAATTCAAAGGTGACTTGAGATCAGAACCCTGCAAAAACAAAAGCCATAACTAATTGGTAATAAACCGCTAGCAATGCAAATGGTATCTGTTTTATACTTTTACAGTTGATGGGAGGTAGAATTTTCTTCCCTTAGTCATCCTCATAGGCTGAAGTTGGTCAGCTACAATCTTACAACAGAAATCCATAAATGATGTCATTATTATTTTTTTAGGTAAAACAAGGGTATCCATAAGTCACGTAGAACTTGAGATTAATCCCTTTCCGGTCTGGAGCAATTAAAGAATAGTCTTCCTAACAATTGCGCTTCCCGGGAGTCGAATTTATATTTTCCTCCTTACACGGGTTAGGTCGCTACTACCTCAACCAATAGCTTATTAGTGATATCATTATTATTTTAGTCCTGATATACAGACCAAAAAGCTTTCCAAAGGAATATCCCAGAATCACTGTAACCAAACCATCTTCTAGTCACCAAATCAATCACAAAAACTCCTCAGTCCTCGCTGCCTCTCAACAGTATTACCCCCGCATTCAAAATACTGGTTCCGTGCGATTTCATCCTCATTCCTCACTAAAATAATGGCCTGATGTATGTCATAGCGGGATCCACAGTCCGTGAAAAAAGAACAGAACGATAGCGCATTCATTGGCTGCACTGAGCACTGCGTCTAAGCTAGACCAACATCATAGACCGACCGGTTATATCAATGCAACCGCAATTCTCGAAGCCAGACAACTTCCCCTCTCTAGTAATCTAGTAATACTTGCACTAATCATAGGATAGATGGATAAATACCTTAGTGGCGCCAGCATCCAGGCTGTTGAAAACCAGTTCTTCCACAACCCTCGTCAAGTCGAACAAGAAAATGCCAGAACGCAACCAACTCCGGACATCCTCGGGCAAAGGCGTTATGGTCGTCATCGAACTAAGCACTAGCAGAAAGAATTAAACTAACGCGACCGGTCGAAGCTCCGCAGCCAAAAAAAAGAAAGAAAAACAGGGAATGCCGGCGTTGGTTTCTCAGCCGGTCATGGCGCGATTTCAATAAGAATTGCCGGGGTATGGGGAAGAAACATAGCTAGCTTCACCACTGTGCAGGACAAAAAAGGAAGGCGGTTAGCTCCAACGTGACAACTGAAACTGAAAGCACCGCGCGATTCACCCGTGGCTGACTGGCTGCCGCGTTGCTAACGAGACGGTGTGCTGGGCCGTAGGAGATTCTTTTCCGGACTAATGTATGCGCATGGCAAGTTCTCAGTTTTAGATAGTATTCATAAGATGTCAGGCAAATCCATAGCTTAGATCACTCAAATCCTTTTAGCCATTCTATATGCAAGCACACTGCTCCCTCTATAATGACGATAGAAAATCATGATTTTTGGTATTGTTCCCATGTTTTCCAAACACTAGTATTTGATTTTTATCTTTACATATTAGTTCTATTTTAGTTGTATTTCACTTTAGCCATTAATAATAACACGATGATATTTTATTGTCTACTATAATATTGATTTCAGGGCTTGCTTTGTAGTAAGTAGTAACCTATTTTTTCTTCCTACAAAAGGCAAGATTTGCACTAGGTACATAAACTATCCATATCTTATGTTCCAAATCACCTATTTTATCTACATTTGGTGATATAGGTTGTATTGGAAAAAAATAATAGGTTAGGTTTAACTAAATGGAAAATCCCAGAAAAAGTCCTTAGAATATACCAAATTTCAGATTGGATCCTTAAATTTCGAAAATGACAGAATGGGTCATTGACCCAATCTGTCATTTGTGAAATTAAGACGAATTGACAATTTTGCCCCTAACTAAGCAAAAATGACTAGTTATTTTCTAAACAAATCTAGGTAACGCTTACACTGTTCTAGTGATTACAAGATTAGTTGTAGTTAATAATAAGGTACCTGACAATAATAAGATACCTGACTATGAAAAATGAGTAGTTATTCTCTACACAAATCTAGATAATGCTTATATTGTTCTAGTGATTACAAAATTAGTTGTAGTTAATAACAAGACACCTGACTATGAAAAAGTGAGTAGTTATTCGCTATACGAATCTAGGTAACACCTAAACCCTTATAGTGATTTCTTAAATCATTATAGTGAATGAATACAAACGAGGGCAAAGTTGTCAATTCCTCTTAATTTGACAAATGATATATTGGGTCACTGACCCATTCTGTCATTTCCGAAATTTCAGGACCCAATCTGAAATTTTTTATATTCCAAGAACCTTTTTTGGAATTTTCTCTTAACTAAAAGCTAAACCACCAATAAATGAAGCTTTTCAACCTGCACATATTTTATATCCTATCTAAAAAATGTTTTTAAAAAAATACTTCTTTCATTTATTTGGTGTTTTCAATCAAATACTTAAAAAATGAAAATTTTATTATATTTTATTTATATTTTATGAAAAACATATTTTAAAATGAAAAAATTAAAAAGAAAATAATATTTGCCCACCATGACAGGCTAGGATTAACTAACCATTACACAAGTTTTTTTTTTTAACCTGTACCATTTAATCCTAACCCTCCACAGCCTGTGTTGTCACCCCTAATTTCAGCCTATAAATAACTTAAACAACCCAAATTCTAAATTTCAAGACTCGAAATATGTTTGATATGGTTTGAAGATTAAAAAAAAAAGGTATTATTATCATTTGCATCCCATTTTTCTTGGGGACCGAATTGTTTATATCCAATTCGATAGAATCCATATCCTACCCAGTAAAATAATAAAATAATGATAAAATTATATATATATTTTTAATTTTATACAAGATTTTAATTTGATTTCTTAACTTTAAAATTATAATTTTAGTCATTTAATTCTTAAATTATTAGTTTTAAATAATGATTCATGATTTCTTTGAAAATTAAATTTATTATTTTAACATCTAAGAACACTGTATCAATATTTAATATTTTAATATTATCATTTTTCATTAATCTACTTTTAAAAGGCAAAAATATACATTTAGCCATTTAATTTTATACAAGATTTCAGTTTTTCTCTTATCTTTAAAAATTATATTGTCTTCTAATCCTAAAACCGTTAAAAGAATACAAAGATAACACTGAAATCTTAAATATTAATAAAAGATTTATTAAATTTAATTTTCAAAATAAGTATTATTTTTACAAAAACTATCATTTAAAATTTTAGGATAAAATTATTAAAAATATACTTTTAAAAATTAAAAGACTAAATTAACAGATCAAAGGTATATATTGCCTTTTTTAAAATTAAAAAATCAAATTGAAATCTCATACAAGATTAAAGAACATACTTTAACCTCAGTCCAAAAAAAAAAAACATACTTTAACCTAAAATAATTCTTTGAAGTTTGAACCCTTCCCATGTTTGGATTCATACAACTACGGCACACGAAGTATGCCTTCAACATTTTTCTAATAAGAGTCCTTGTATGCTGTGACTTCATTCAGAATAATGTCAAAATGAATTATATCACAGGCAAGAACAAACACGCTCCTGTGTCAGCAAGCCTCTGGACGGTGTCATTTTGCTCACAAAATTCTTCAATACTTTACATCTTCGTAGTTAATCCAATAGAAAAAGAAAAAATAAATCCAGGGAAAAAAAAAAAAAAAGCAAGCCAAATATAAGCCGTGACCGGGGGGGAAAAAAACATTCATTCAAGTGGAAAGATGGACTTCAAAGTGAAGTCATTGCGAAACAGCCTTCACTTTCCCACCTTGATTTTAAGGTTGTTCATCCCAACATTAACCTTTTCCACACTAGGCTCGTTTCTCTTTTCACACGGAGTTGAATCCTTACCACTAAACCAAGGGTGTTGCAAGCACTGCCGGGCTGTTGGCCGGTTCTCCGGTGCAAACTCAAGAAGCTGCAGAAGAAAGTCTGAGAACTCCCTTGCGTCATTCTCTGAAAATTTGTATCGATCAATCAACAATTTATCAAGCGGCCAGAATTTTAGCCTCCGAATCCGTTTTAGATCCCCATGCCTATCAAAGTAATCCTTGGATCGTGCTCCGGAGATTGCAACCTGCAACACATGCATTAGACATGCTAGCATAGCATTTTCAAGAACCATACCAATGCCATAGGAATGTACTCACCCTACGGGGCATTTTCCCAAGAAGTTCCATCATCATGGCCAGGTGATCCTGAAACCGGAACGTGTAGTTATGTTATTCTTCTAATATACAATCCCAAGGGTTCAGAATGTGCTTTTGCACGCTCACAATCACTATAAATATTTCTAGTACCAGGTCCATGAAAAATCAAATAATGTTCCCTTTTTCCCCTCTCTTTTTGCTGAAAGAACTAAACAATAGTTAAATGCCAGCCTAGCTAAAAATGCAAACGCATCACGTAAGGAACACGATAGCATGAGACTCGACCCAGAAATCCACATCTAGATTTTCTGTCTATTATGATGATCGAGAACAGAGTTGCAATACGAAACTAGACTTTAATAACCAACCTACCCGGCTCTAATCTAACATCACAAGCAACAATTTCCAGACGGTATTTCTATAAGACTCCTCTAGCCTAAATACGGTTCATAAGTACCTTTAGTCCATCCATAAGTTTTATATTTGCACGAGCATTATGAACATAGAACTTCTAAGTAAGTATCAGGAATTCCAGTTAAACCAGTTATTAAGAAATTCACGTAGCTTTAATGTTGCTGTAATGTCAAGGATATTATGATATTCAGTGTATGCTGAAGCAATTATCACAAGTTTTTCCATGCAAAAGCTACTGGACTGAATGGAACTATAATATCGTTCAAGCAAAATCACCATACCTCATCTTCACTATAGTCTTGTCCACCTTTTGGGGTAAACATCATATCACCAGTGGCAAGTTCAAAAGCAGTGCAAGCAAAAGACCACATGTCAACAGAGAAGGAATAACCAGCCTGCAATATTACTTCAGGAGCTCTGTACTGCCTTGTCTGGATTTCTTCAGCAATTTGCTTACCGGACCAACATGCATTTCCAAAATCTACAATCTTGCATCTCACATCAATCCCTTCAACATTTCTTTCAGACTTCCCAGCTTCTCCTGCTCCTCCCATTGAATCGCGCTTTTCAGATATTTTAGCAACTGCCCTCCTTGCCCTCCTTTTTAACCTTTTCTCAACAAGACTCGTAACTCCACTAGTTGAGTTTCCCTCTGGTCTCTCTAGGATTGGGGAAAGTCCAGATCTGACAGGATCTTTGGAAGCATCAATAGAAGAAAAGAGAAGAATGTTTTCAGGTTTTAGATCAGAGTGGATTATACCAAGTTCTCTGTGCAAGTAATCCAGACCAATCAAAATACATTTGCAAATCTCCCTAACTTTACTTAATGGAAGGCCTTTGTAACGGTTATATCTGATCAGGCGGAGCAAACTATCACCAAGAAACTCAAGGACCATACAAAGGTGCTGTCCATTTGGCCCTGTATGCTTAAAGTGATCGATCAAGTGGACAACACACTTTGAATTTGAAGGGTCACCATCAGCAATAGACGAAAGAACACTAATCTCGTGAAGGGCAGCCTGAGCAAACTGGGCTGCGCTCTTTTGGATCTTAAGAGCAACGTATGTCTGAAAACCAGAGGTGCAGAATTAGAAAAAGATCCCCAAAAAAATAAAATCCAGGGCCGTCCACCCAAAAGAAGGAAAAAAGGAGGAGTCAGTAACAACATTAGTATAACTATTTTCTTCTATGTAAGATTTTTCAACCATACATCTATGACAGATTAAGTGATTTACGCAAACATAAGATGGGGTTGGTGAATTCATGATGGTGGTCTTTGTACAAGTATATAAAAAGATCCTCAAGTCTATATCAGAAATGAGGGCGAGAAGCAAAGGAAAATCGCTGATATTGTAAAAGCTTCACGTTGTCAAAAGCAGAAAATTCTAAATTGATGAATTGAGAACACACCGTAACAAAGACGTTGTAACTGAATTGCTCCCATAGATTCAAAACCGATTGCAATCGAGGGAGAAGTTTCAAGGGAAAAAAATCTTACATCCAAGCTAAATATCACACGCGAAAGTCATCAAAAAATGTGGAAAAGACTTGGAGGGGGGAAAAAAAAAGATGGATAAACAAATTCACGACGCAGCAATAGAAGAGGAAGGATCAGACGTACAGAGTTGCGAGTATCGTAAGCAAGCCAGACAGTAGAGAACTGACCCCAACCGAGCTTCCTCTGTGCTATGTATCTGCCGCCGGCGAACTGATCGCCAACCCGGACGGCATGGTAGCCTCCTTTCCTGTAGGATTCGAAGCCCTCATCATCCTCCTCGGACCCCGACGACGAGGAGCAGGACATCGTTTCCTCTTCTTCTCTTCTCACCCCTCTGATCTAATCAAATCAGAAAAAGGAAACTGCTATGATCTCCTTGACTCGTGCGCTCTCAGCCAAAAGTTGGTCCTTGACAATAAATCTCTATTATGAGATTGTGTTTGAGCAATGGGTTGGAGGTGGGATTTGGAACTCGGAAGGTGTGATCAAAATTGAGGACTTATGAGGTGGGAAGGAATAAAAAAGGAAGAGGGTGTCAAAATTCGTGGCATGTAAGCTTTACGAACACACAAGGCTCTTCAACCCTCCACTTTATTTTTTCCTCCTCTCTGCTCTTTCTCCCTTTCCTTGCACGATACAAGTCCGTTGGCAGAACAACCTTTTTGTGATTTGACTGTTATATCCCTGGGAGTCCCGTTTAGAAGGGAAGGGTAAGGGTGAGCAATTTGGGAAATTGACAATTAGGGAATTTATTTAGGTAATGTGGTGTTATCAAACGACTTGTTCTTGAGCGTAGAGAATTGCTGCCCTTTCCTGCGTCAGCCTCAGCCACCTGCCTCCTGCCTCGCTTTACCTTTTCTTGTTCCCACAATCTTCTTTTTGTGCACCCAGCGCTACGCATTTGCATCCAAATTCTCGCTATGCAAATTGCAGTGCTCTTAAGAACTCGAAAGAACAGGGAACACTCCATTTTTGTTTTTCCTCTGTTTCCATTCGCCATGTTTGGGTCACCTGGTGTATTTTCAATCAGATCATCTCTTTCATTTGTTAAAAGAAACTTACTGATACAACTGGTTAACATATTTGATTTAATAACATTTTTCTGCTGAGAGTCGGCTTCAAATCTGGGGAGAGAGAAACAAAATTCGCCCTGCCTGGCCATCACTGCCTCCGGGTGACGCGGCCAATACTATTTAGAAGATCAGGAAACACTGTCATTTAAGATTTCAAGTAAATCTAGTAGTTCTTAGTGTAAACATATTTAATACAAATTTTAAGCTTTAAGTAGTAATAATGATTTCGGCCAAAAAAAAAAAAAAAAGTAGTAATAATGATAATAACAGTGTTTTCAAGTACTTGTTTGGGGTAGAGGGAAATTAACAAGTCTGCCACGGGTCCGTATACAGTGCTCATCAGGTGATGAGCACCGGGTGCTCATCAGGTGATGAGCACCGGGTGTTCATCACCTGATGAGCCATCTGGACCGTCCAGATCTAATCTGGACCGTCCAGATCTAATCTGGACGGTCCAGATTTAATATTTTAAAATAAAAAAAGATATATTTTTAAAGAATGATAGTTAGAAGATTATTTTTATTTTTTATCTTATACCTATTAAAATAATTATTTTTTAAAAAATAAAAATAAAATAAAATCTGGACCGTCCAGATCAGATCTGGACGGTTCAGATCTGATGAGCATTGGGTGCTCATCAAAACTGATGAGCACCCAATGCTCTCCGAGTCTGCCACTGCAGATGTGAATCAGTCGGGCTTCAGTAATGCTTGGAGTTGAAGGGCGACTTCACTGTTCTGTTCTGTTGCCAAGATTACCTTTCATGTGAGGGCCATACAAATTCCACCACTAATTAGACGTTTCATTCAATGCCAAATGGGGACGATTTTATGCTATTTTCCCTTCGTTCTTTTCTTTTTCTCTAATTTTGGCTTCAATAACCATATGACCACTCATTACATTCTCTTCATCACTAAATAGTTATTATTTGGCTAAACGTTTAGTGGTCCGGTATTATAATTATGGATTTTCATGTCTGGCCGCAAATAAGAGTTAAGCTTCGGGTCCATGAACAGCTCTGTCATTCTCACTATAAACAGCAGCTCAGAATGCGTGAAGTAGAGAAGCTAGACCTCAGAAAGAGAAGGCGAAGGCGTGGCGGTGCGATTGAAGGGCACACCTCAGAATGCGAGGGGAGCGTGGTGTGGAGAAGCCATCAGAACTGGCAAGCTGGTATGGTGGAGATGACACGCAAGGATTGGGAAAGGAGGTGAGCGGGGTGGCCCCAAGATGTTGCGCACGTGTCACGCGCGCTCTAAATTGGGCTCCCACCTTTATCCTCAAATCCATCTCAAAATTGCCACCCTAACAAATTTGGGCTTCTAAAAACAGTATGCACAACGAGTTTCTCATAAATATTATGGTTTTCTATAATTTTTTATGATAAAAAATGTCAATGTGGTCTAATAATTTCGTTAGCAAAGAATTTTGACCAAAGAGCAACTGATCCATACAGTTATTATTATAAATTTCAAGTAATTAATTTGCGAACAATAAAAAATCAGTTAAAATTAATTAAAAATAATTAATAAATTAGAAGTATATTTTTATTTTTAAATCTGTCCTCATAATAAATAAGAAAGAGGATAATATATACATATATAGAGAAATGTAATGAAAGAGAATATCACAAAAAAAAGAATAAATAATTAGAAGTATATTTTTATTTTTAAAAAAATGTATAGAAAAATGTGATGAAAAAAAGTATAGCTAAAAAAATAAATAATTAAAAATAAAATTAAAAAATACATTAAATGTTAAAATAAATCTAAACTAAAACTTACAAAATAGAACGTACTCTCTTAAAATTTGAAACTTTTAGGAAAAGAGGGACTACTTTTAAAATGGATTGAAGTTTTATAACCCTTCCAGATTTCAACCTTATTTTTTAAAAAAAAAATTCTTTAATAAATTGATTTTTAATATAATGATTTTGTAAAATTATTTTCATTAAACTGAAAAATAAGATGCGCAACGAGAATGGAAACGAAATGGAGAGAATGCGGAAGCAGCTTCACCCCAGAATATGTGCCATGGCACGCAAATATGTAACGGAAGCCCACTTCTCATGTCAACTATTCATTCCCTCGCTCAAAGATGAAACTTGGAAGCTTGAAACGGCATTTCCAACTGGTTTCCCTCCGCACCCAATATAATTACATAGAACGCATTATTTGCCACCATTTCCAATTTTGATTTATACGAACACGAAAGGCCAGAACCAAAGTAACAAGTCCCCCCCCCCCTTTTAACCTGAAAAGTAACAAGTTTCCTTTGTCTCTATATTCTTCACTACCTATATTTGCAAGACCGCAAGTGAAACTTCATCCCTGCCACTGCAGTTAGCTGCAACCTTGACGAATCACCAGACCGGAAGTCCTTAACACTAGTTTCCTTTCACAGATCTCCTTTCTACAGCGTCTACAACTTCAATGCCTGAAAAGTTTCAACCAAAGCATTGCATGATTGATATCTTCAACTGAAAAAAAAAACAAGTTCAAAATCTGTATATTAATTTTGACCATTTTTCCTAATGTTGTATATAATCATCATCCTCTGAACCGCAAAGAAAAATAAAATAAAACAAAACAGCAAATTTTATGATGAGTTTGAACTCATCCGTGCCAGTCTCCACAGACTTCACATTTTTATGAACCATCACACAACTAAGTTTCACTCATTTGCCCAAACTCTTTTCAATGATCCCAATACATCAAAAAACATTTTTTCCCACGGGTCTCGAGTTCAACGCGTGGGAATGTAACATCTTAGGAGCTAAGAACGCCAATCTTAATGGTTCATATCATACCTCGATCCGAATTAATCTAGTTGTGCCTGAAAGATAGCCTAACTTAGAATACCTGGTGCTTACACACACACCAAAAAAAAAAAAAAAAACAACAACAACAACAATTCCCCCTTCTAAATCTAAGATGCTGTGGATTTCATAAACATCAACCTTCTGGCTCATCTTACGGCAGAGCAGAGAACAAGTTCCACAAAACCACGAAAACCAAATTGACAACCATGGCCATCAAAGTAGATTGAATCCACGCAACTAGTCCATTTAACCCAATTATTTCGGTAGATTGGATTTAGATTTTACCAACCACTGTAATTTCAAGATGATCTTGACTCATTCCATTAAGTACACAGGTGAAATGGACCGATCCACATGACTTGCCCTTTTTTTTTTTTTTTTTTTTTTTTTACTAGTCTGAATATTTTTCAAAGAACTAACAGGGATCACATTTCAACTCCAGCCATAAAAACTGACTCTTCAACACTAGATCCAAGTACTTTTGAAGTAGAAATTTTAAGAATTTGGTTACTAAACTTTGTTTTAGTTGTATGAAGGAACTTGAGTTGGTTAAGTGCTTCCTCAGTTTCAAAATATTTAATCTTTAAGGTTCGGCGGACAGATTAAAAAAGCTACGAAAAGCCAAGACTGCTACGAAATCTAATTATCAATGACTAAAATGTAAGAAATATCAATTTTCTAATTATCCCTTACCTATTCTCATGCTAATGCTGAAAACATTCCTATGTGCTGGCTTGAACACTAAGGTATGCATCACAGAACGCCCTCGCCCCAAAAAAGTTTTAAATGGGCAAAATCGATTATTCAAGTTTTAGCAAGAGGGAGGAAAAGTAGACTTTGAGGGGAATATTTCATCCACATACAAAACTAAAGATGCTCATGAATGGTATACAGTTTTTAGGCTATTGGATACTCTGCATGGCCCATTGACAAATTTCAGGTTCCAAACAAGCGTTTGAAGGATCGCAGTGGAAAGCTAATGTCAAGATTAAAAACCTAAGCTACCGTATGTAATGTAGTCATACCTTAGAAGCAATGACCCATTTTCCGCTGATCCAGTCCTGATGTAGCCTTAACTCGGAGTGCGGAAACTCTAATTCTTCATTGGTGTTCCTGAAGTAGACTACGTATCTTGAGTTGCTAAGAACTTTGGAAATCACTCCAACCCACCATCCATCATTGTACAAAGCATCAACTTCTTGAAGAAGATTAAACTGATCAAAAACATGTTCCGGTGGATGAGGCCGAATATGTAACATATCAATTTCCTCTCTCAAGAACTCCGAATCGTCATCAGTCCGTAGGTTCAGGTACTCAACCAGAAACTTATCCTTTCCCTTTGGTTCAACAACAGTAGCAGCAAACCAAGCTCCTTCGAAACCTTCCTCGTCACTGCTAACCTCAACTAGTGTCCCCTTGCTAAACATGTCCGTCACTGTTTCTTCACTAGCCTTCACATCGTTTGCCAAAATTTTCTGCCATTCGATTAAGAGCTAATAATATTATTATGATTAACAGCCAGGCACAATTGGTGAGACAATTCATTCATTTTAAAGAAAATTATCTCGACGTTAAAGATACCAATTTCATCAACATAAATGCATGTTCAAGCCCTAGTTCTATCCCTGTGCCACAAATAATTAGTCTTCGAAAAATGTATTCCCCTACTCACAGTTCGCAGACAGACTGATATAACATCCCCGCACACTCAGCGCGAGCAACAGAAGGCAATGAAGCCAAAATTTCGGATCAGAAGTTTCTTACAAATTAGTCCGCCTCAAACCACAAATAAACCCACCCCAAAAGAAAGAGTTAGTTGAGAAATGATGAAGAAGAATACATGGAAATGTTATTGTAAATAGACACTAGTCACAGTGGGCCGCGCTTCGCCAAAGGCCGAGCGATTGAAGATTAAATGAAAAGGCATTAATGCAAGAGCAAGAAAACACGAGAAAGGGAATTGGAGCGTAGACAGGCATACTTTTTCCTCGGACGGTTCTTCCAATGGAGGGACCCAATTCCCATTGACCCACTCACGATGGAGCCTAAGGTCTTCCTTCCCGAACTCAATCTGCTCCTTGGAGGGCCTGAAATACACCGCGAACCTCCCGTTTCCCAATTCTTCGGTTATGGAGCCTTCCCACCAGCCATCATTGTGGTATGCATCGACCTCCTCGCCGAACTTGAATCGGCGGTCAGTCTCCCTTGGGGCGAGGGGCCGAAGCTGGTGAAGGTCCAGCATCTCTCTCAGGGGTTTGGAACCCTTCTCGTCGGCCATGATGGTTTTATACTCCACCAAGAATTTGCTCTGGTTTTTCTTGGAAGTGCAGCGGCCAACAATGGTGCCAACAAACCAAGATCCGCGAAATCCTTCATCGTCGGAGCTTACCTCGACGACGGAGCCGGGTTTGAAGTATGGGTTTGACTTTGAAGCGGACTCAGGTTTGGGCGGCATGTATACTCCGCTGTTTCAGGGTTTAACGCTGTTGCCGGGCGGAGAGGAGGACGGCGTTCCGGGGGCGCCAGTGGGCAGATACGGATCCCTCCCAGTCGCTTTCATACAGGTTCATCACTATGTTCGCATTATTGACTTCTGATTTGGAAAAAAATTAATTTTTATTTATATAATTACCCCAACTTTCGTTTGATGATTTGATCCATCATCCATCCCCTAAAGTTTAGTTTCTTCAAAATTAATCACTACTCGCATTATTTTCGAGCTAGAAATTTTGCCCACTGTGTGCGGTCCACGCAAGGCACCTCTCCATTATACACGCGACAACAAAATTAGTGGTCAGGTAAGAATGGGCGCATGCAATGAATGTCCATTGCTTCCACTTCCATATGCATTTCACCAAACCAGCAATGCCACCACCCCCCGCACCTCTCCATTCTCGCAAACCATGCCTATCTCCCTCTCCTTATGAATTATAGCATCAATAAAAATTTTCAGCTCAGAACAATTATACAAATTCGTATTAAACTAAGATTACGCCGCTAAGTTAGGCTAGTAAAAAAATAATAGTTTAGGATAAAATAAAATAAAATAATTCTGTTACATCTGTATTAGTCAATAAGAAATGTGGGCCATACAGAGCAGCGAATAATATGGAAGGGCCAATATTATGTTGCATCCGACCCAAGCAAATGAAACTGGGGCAACATTCTGATCCTGTTGGGATTAAAAAAGCCACTACGTTGACAACACATGCCATGATGCCCCCTCCTTTCATGATTCCCACTTTACATGCTTTTAGCTCCTTTTCCCTCCCCACGGCTAATCATATGCCTGCTTACCCAAAACAATGAGCTCATTTCTTATTTTTCTCCTCCAAAACTTTTCGTATGATTCTTGCAAATCACCCATTTTGTGATTTCCAGGTTTCATCGAGTGTATGCGCATATAATAATTTTAACACTACCTCCTCTTTTTAATATAAGATTCACTTTGCTCCATAAAGTAAATATTATATTAAGAACATGAGGTATTATTTATTTTTCTACTGACAATATAATCTTCTGACGTCCCAATTTTGCATTTCAAATCTGATTTGATTAACATCTTACCCCACCACCAATGAGAGTTGATACAGTTGATAATAAACCAATTTATAACTCATCTGATCATGAAATTTGAATTTTACTGCCTAGGTAAGGATCTTATTGATGGGCAATTTGTAAATATTTTTGTAAATGTTTTTTGAGTTTAAAAGTGTGCCCTGGGCCTAATAAATCTCTGGGATCCAATTAACATAAACTTTTGATATATACAAAAATATCTTACCCTACTTATTTATAATATTCTTTGATTTTTCAAATGTGTTATATACACACTCGATAGATATGTTGGATAAAATTTTTAAACAGTCTTATGGCATAAAACGTTTAAAATAGATTTGCTTTATGATATGACCTATATTTAATTTGGCAAGGTGGTATCTAACACCCTTATTTCATTTTTTAAATGCATCTAATACCACTAATCTTATATTCTTGACATATCTAGCACTCTAATTTTTTTTTTTTTAACTTACATCTAATGCCCTAATCTCATATAGTTTAAGACGGTGAATGCATTATAAATAAGATTAAGATGCTGAAAGCATACAAAAATAATATGAGTGTTAGATACATCATAAATAAAATTAAGTTGTTAGATATACCTAAGAAACAAAATCAAGATGCTGATGCTTCTTTATCCTACTTAAATTTTTTTATCCGAGACCTATTAATAATTTTTTCTAATCCATTTCATATCATTATTGAATTATTTATTTGAAAATAATACAGTGACAACTTCACCTAGACTTTTCTGTACAAAATTTGGTCACAACTCAAACGAAGTTAACGTGATTTATTCACAGTTTCTTTGCGGAATAGAATAAAATATGATAGAGGTGGGGCGGGTGCAAAATGGCACGAGTGGAAAAGTCCAAGGAGGAGGGGGACAGTGTGAGTGGGGGGCGAATGGATTTCATTTGCATGTTGATATTTGTCAACTTGCGTAATCATCACGAATGCGGGTTTCGGAGGACCCAACCCAAATTTACCGTTTTTAGTCTTTGTACTCTTATTTAATTCTCTAATTTTAAAAACCATGATTTAGTTGCTATAATTCCAATAAATGTTTAGGTTTTATAATTATTTATTACATGTATACATTTCTAATCATTTTGTTTTTAAAAATACTCCTCCGGTCCTTATTATAAGACCTAATTTGACTTTTTATTTGGTCCTAATTATAAGACCCAATCCATTTTGTCTCTTATATTTATGCATTTTTTTCCAAGATAATCCTTCTAACAATGATAGTTTTAGCCAATATACTTAATTAGCAAGGATATTTTAGGAATGACAACACTTATTTATTATAAATAACCAACTTAACTTACTTCCTTAATCTCCTCAAATAAGTCAATTGGGTCTTATAATTAGGACCGGAGGAGTAATACGTATTCAAATATTGGGACAATCCACGGTTCAATCAATTATCTTAATAAAATGTTATAAATATTTAAGAGATATTACCCATGAAAATGAATTAAATTATAATTTTATGGGAAAAAAAAATGGGCCAGGGCAGAAGCTCTCTCCGCATAGGCTCATATTAATTATTCATTTCGCTTGCTTTGCTCCGGATGAAATTTTCGCACAATGCGCGTTCTGAGGGACCCAATTCAATCCATTTTCTTACTCTTGAAAATTCCACGTCCCCCTTCCCACCCAGTGCCCAATGGTCTGTCTCTCTCTGTCCTCTTTCTTCCCGTGAGCATTGCCCAGACGCAGCAGCCTCACAAGTGCTCTTGTATAGTGACAATTATCTTCTTGTGAACCCATAAATACATTGCCACTCCAGCCTGCTTACCAAAGTCCTAGGCTTTTATGTCCAGATTAACTTTTGGCCATGTAAAGTGGACCAGCAAAATCTAATCTTCAGGTGCTTTTGCATTTCTACATGTATCCCCATAGCACTCTTAGCATTATTAACACTGCCTTTTAGATTTGTTGTTGTTTCTCTGATTTTTTTTTTCATTTTTCTTCGGGATCCGAGCTCCCCAGGTTGTTTTACAATCTTGTTCTGCTTCTTCTCTCGGTCCTCGATGGCCAACGGTTGAAGTTGGCCTTTCTATTTTGTGAATACACCCGAATGCTCCCTTTTTCCTGAAAGCCTGTTCTTTTGGCGTAAGACCATGTGCTTTACACTACCATCAATTTGTTACCTTTTGCTTTAATTTCAGGGTTTCCTAGCATAGTTCTTTTGTATCTGATATGCTCCCTGTGCCTCCTGTTATCGTTCGCTTTCCGGGCATGGGTGTTAGTCCCTTTAAGCCCAACGTTTCTGGTATGCAAGCATTCAATTTTCACTTTCTACGTAGTTCTTCTGAAAATGAAGATGTTTGATTCTCTTCAGGAAGTTCAGTGGGTTTAGGCAACCACAAGCATGACGGGAGTTTGGTTTGTGGTCTTGATGATTCTCTTCCATGGATTCTGTTTGACCGTGGCGGGCTCGAATCATTCCACACGACCCGATTCTGTAAATATTGGGGTTCTCTACTCTTTCAAGACCACCGTCGGTCGAATTGCAAAGATTGCAATAGAAGCTGCAATTGAAGACATAAATTCTGATCCATCTATTCTCGGTGAAACTAAGCTCAATGTCTCGATGCAAGAGGATTCCAAATACAGGGGCTTTCTGAGCATTGCTGAGGGTAGGTCCTTCACAAGCTTCATCTTTTTGTTTAAAGCTCAACTTTTTTTCCTACTATAGATCAAGTACATAAGCTTGGCAGATTATAATTCTTTGTCGTTAAAAACAGCCTTACATCTCACTGCAAAACGCACGGTGGCCATAATTGGCCCGCAAAGCTCCGTCACAGCTCATGTGATATCACACATTGCAAACGAGCTCCAAGTTCCCCTGCTATCAGTTTCTGCTACGGATCCCACACTCTCCTCCCTTCAATTCCCATTCTTTGTCAGAACTACTCATAGTGATCTTTATCAGATGACTGCAATTGCAGAGCTTGTTGACTACTATGGATGGAGAGAGGTTATCGCAATCTATGTTGACGATGATCATGGAAGAAATGGGATTAGTGTGTTAGGAGATAAGCTTGCTGAGAGACGGTGTAGGATCTCTTTTAAAGCTCCTATGAGCCCTGAAGCAACCAGGGAGGAGATTACTAATGTGCTTGTCCAGGTGGCTTTGGCAGAATCTAGGATAATAGTTGTGCACACCATTGCTGCTTGGGGACCCAAGGTGTTTAAAGTGGCCAAGCATCTGGAGATGATGGGAGCTGGGTATGTTTGGATAGCCACTCATTTTCTCTCTACTCTTCTGGATACAAATGGTCCACTCCCCCACGATACAATGGACATGATTCAGGGGGTTCTTACGCTGCGTATCCACACACCTGATTCAGAGCTCAGACGAAGATTTGTTTCCAGGTGGAAAAACTTGACTCGCGCCAACGACACTGCCAAAAGTAATGTTCGCCTTGGATTGAGTACTTACGGTCTCTATGCATATGATACTGTTTATGCGCTTGCTCGTGCGCTTGATAGTTTCTTCAAGCAGGGGAATCGAATAACATTCTCGTATGATCCCAAATTGTCTGAGCTGCGCGGTGACAACTTGCATCTTGATTCTGTGAGCATCTTCGATCAAGGAAACGTGTTGAGAGAAAGTATCTATGAGGTTGATATGACAGGGGTAACTGGTACTTTCAGGTATGCATCTGATGGGAACCTTGTGAATCCAGCATATGAAATCCTCAATGTGATCGGGACAGGATCTAGGAGGATTGGTTATTGGAGTAACTACACTGGATTATCGGTTGTTGCTCCAGAAGTGCTCTACGCACACCCCCCCAATCGCTCAGCGGCGAGTCAGAAGCTGCGACCAGTGATTTGGCCGGGGAACACAGAGCAGAAGCCTCGTGGTTGGGTTTTTCCAAATAATGGGAGGCTCTTAAAAATTGGGGTGCCAGTGGGATTCAGTTACCGTCAATTTGTCTCACAGGTACAAGGCACTGACATGTTCAAGGGCTTCTGCATTGATGTATTCCTTTCTGCGCTGAACTTGCTGCCTTATGGCGTACCTTATAGGCTTGTTCCGTTTGGGGATGGTCACAGCAATCCTAATAGCAACGAGCTTGTTCGTTTGATCACGGCGGGTGTAAGCATCACACTAACTACCAATGTCTGTGGGGTTTTGGATGTTTAATAATATTCTTGTTCCCTTCCAGGTCTTTGATGGGGCAGTTGGCGACATTACAATTACTACGCAGCGAACAAGGATGGTAGATTTCACTCAGCCATTTATTGGGTCTGGTCTAGTGGTTGTAGCCCCGGTTAGGAAGTCAGACTCCAGTGCTTGGGCCTTTTTGAGATCCTTCAGTCCGCAGATGTGGGGCGTCACTGCTATCTTCTTCCTAGCTGTTGGTGCTGTTGTTTGGATATTGGAGCATAGATCGAATGATGAATTCCGGGGGCCTCCCAGAAAACAAGTAGTTACAGTTTTGTGGTGAGGAAATTGATTTAGATTTCTTCTTCTTTTCTCATTACTTCTCCATTTTCCTCATTCCAAACACAATCCTCGAACCGTTCTTCTGCTTTTCATTCTATTCCTGACTTGTTATTGTGTTGCATTTGGCAGGTTCAGTTTTTCGACCATGTTTTTCGCCCACAGTAGGTGTCAATCCTTGGTCTTCTCTAACATGTGTGGTGTCCCACTTTTGAGTTAATCGAGTTGAAATATAATGTCTGCATGCAGGGGAAAATACAGTGAGCACTCTGGGTCGATTGGTGCTTCTCATATGGTTATTTGTGGTTCTTATAATAAACTCGAGTTACACGGCAAGCCTGACTTCAATCCTCACAGTGCAGCAGCTTTCTTCTCCCATTAAAGGCATTGAAACTTTAGTTGCCAGCACAGAGCCTGTTGGCTACCTGCAGGGTTCATTCAGTAGAAACTACTTGATAGAAGAAATCGGGATTGATGAATCAAGACTTGTTCCCCTGAGGACGCCGGAAGAGTCCGCTAAAGCATTAAGAGATGGCCCCAAAAAGGGCGGCGTTGCTGCGTATGTTGATGAGCGTGCTTACATTGAACTCTTCCTTTCAAGCCGATGCGAGTTCAGCATAGTAGGTCAAGAGTTCACCAGAAACGGGTGGGGATTTGTAAGCATCTCTTTGCCACTGCTCCTCAATCTGTTCCTTTTAATTATCGTCCTTGCATATATGTTTTGACCTTTACTTGTGAGCAGGCATTTCCGCGAGACTCGCCTCTGGCGCTTGACTTGTCGACGGCCATATTGAAATTGGCAGAGAACGGAGATCTGCAAAGGATTCACGACAAATGGCTTCTGAATATCGCCTGCCTCTCGCAGAATACCAAGTTTGAAGCGGACGGGCTTCGTCTCAAAAGCTTCTGGGGGCTCTATCTAATCTGCGGCGTGGCGTGCTTGCCTGGCTCTGTTCGTGTATGTGATACTGATGATGAGGCAGTACAAGAAGCAGCACCACGCAGCGGCGGTTGAGTCTTGTGCAGGGTCCTCTTCCAGCATTCGGACTTTCCTCACATTCTGAAGTCAAGAGCCGATCCAAGAAAAGGCAAATGGAGAGGCTCTCCGGCGGAGGCTCGGATGCTGGCGGATCATCA
>NW_021634537.1:0-50327 GCF_004799145.2 Neltuma alba | reverse complement strand
CAATATCTGAAGGATGCCGAAAAGTATGGAAACATTGAATACATGAGGTGTACTCCAGAAAATGGTTTCTTTCCTGATTTATCATTAGCTTCGCGAGCAGACATAATTTTTCTGTTCACCCAACAATCCTACTACTGTGCTGCAGCAACAAGGGAGCAACTAACTCAATTAGTTCAGTTTGCCAAGGACAATGGGTCTATAATTGTCTATGATTCTGCATATGCAATGTACATTTCAGATGACAAACCACGCTCCATCTTTGAAATTCCTGGAGCCAAAGAGGTATGCCAGAAGTCTCTTCTCACCCTTTCTCTATCAGAACTGATTCTTAACGATTGGCATTTTGTCAACTCTTGGCTCCTTTGACTATGATTCTTAATGACTTGCATTTAGTTAACCATTAATATGATCATAATATGTGGGCGATTTGAATCATGGTAAATTATAAATAGTTTACCATTGAATGATACATCTGGTAGATTCTTCTTTTATTCTATGTTATGTGCCACTTCATATGTTCTACGTGTTACTGTTCTGCTGTAGGCTGTAGCATTAAATTTTTTTGGCAAAAATATAATTTTTCTTTTTTCTCTTTGGTGACAATTTTCTTCTTTTCTCTTTGGTGACATAATTTTTCTTTTATTTATTCAGCTATAAGTGCCTTGTCATGTATTCTGATTGCACTTAGCTGATTAGTTCCTGCGTTATGGCATATTAGGGCAGGATTCAAATATTCATTCCCATGAATGTTTGGCATGTCCAATATCTGTATGCCTCAGATTTTTTGATAGGGTAGAAATAGAAAAGAAGAGATAGAAGAAGATTCAGAGAAGGGGCGAGATGGAGAAAGATGGAATTAGGAAGAGAAAGTTAGCGAAGAGGTGATCCAAGAGAGAAGACAGGGAGAAAACAGGGAGAAGGCAAGATCGAATCTGAATAGTGCACTGTATATCCTCAAAATCAATTCTGTACAATGGGGTACCCTGGTCATGTCTATTTATAGGCCTAATTACAGAACGAATCACTACCTAAATATCTCTCTTAACGGTTAGCGACGTTACTTCTCCTAATATTTAAAAAATATTATAATAATACATCATTTTTCATGTCAGTTTCACAGGGCTACACTAAAGTTGTACAAGTTTAATAAGCGCCAGCCAATTGAATTCATTTAGGAAACTGATTCTGACCATCAAGTAATACCTTTTGCATTTCTGTTTGATAACATGTCTGTATCCTCACAACAACCTTAGGTCGCAATTGAGACAGCATCATTTAGCAAGTATGCTGGTTTCACTGGAGTTCGGTTGGGATGGACAGTGGTTCCAAAGCAGTTATTGTTTTCAGATGGCTTTCCAGTTGCCAGGGATTTCAACCGTATTGTATGTACTAGCTTTAATGGTGCATCTAATATCTCTCAAGCAGGTGGTCTGGCTTGCCTCTCACCAGAAGGCCTTAAGGTTAGTTATTGTTTTATTGCCGACGTCTTCAAATTCATTTCACAAGCATGCTAGGTTCATACTATATATGCTACCTTTATTTGACCAAGTTCAACGGACTATGCTCTCCAAAAAAAAAAAAAAAAGTTTCAATTATTGCATGTCACAGTCTTTTTATCCACTTGATGCCTTTTCAACTTCTCTGATTTTGATGTCATCCCATTTTGCATACATTCACCCCACCTTTTCAACTTCTCTGATTGTAGTTAATGATGAACTGTTATGACTTGCTTTTATTAAATGAGGATGTCACAGTGGGTTGCAAAGTTGAGCCTTGAGTTTCCCACTTCTCTGCCTTTGATAATACTCTCTTTAGTCCTAAAGGTAGGAATTAGTTGAAATGTTTGCTTTGTCCGCAGAGTAGAAGACTTAATCAACTTTGTCTCCCAAGTTTATAATTTTTTCCACAAACAATCCATATTAATTGCACATATTAAAGGGAGTTTCCATTAATGGGAGTAATGATTAAAGGGATATTTCAGGGAAACCAACAAACATTTGTTACAAATAATTAACTAATTTCGTCAATATTTGTGAATTAGTCATCTCTCCTACATTTAGTACTGAATGGAGTATGTTATTTGGGGCAGAATGATATGTGATTTGACAAAATTTTGTGAAAATTCAAAACATATAAGATGAGCAGCGTGATAAACTTGCTGAAATGGAATGCAGGCTATGCAAGATGTTATTGGATTCTACAAAGAAAACACAAACATAATAACAGAGACATTTGAAACCCTCGGATTTAAAGTATATGGGGGTAAAATGCTCCATATGTGTGGGTTCATTTCGCTGGGCGAAGTTCATGGGATGTATTTGCTGAGATTCTTGAGAAGACTCATGTGGTTACAACACCTGGCAGTGGTTTCGGACCTGGCGGGGAAGGTTTTGTCAGGGTTAGTGCCTTTGGTCACAGGGAAAATATATTGGAGGCCTGCAGAAGGTTCAAGCAACTTTACAATTGAATTTAGGGTATGATACATAATAAATTTTATGCTGTATTGGACTGAAACTGATCTATTTTTCCTTAGGCCTAGGAGGGTTGTTGTGGCATTCTGAATATTGCTTAATAATTTATCTCTGTTTTTTCATCTGAGCTGGTGAACACGGAGCCTCTGTAGTAGAACATATTTATATTGATGTCATTGAACTTTTAGATCTGTTTCTATTGAGGATGTCCTAAACCTGTAATTAGACTTTGGCTGGTGATTCTATGTAGAGACTAAGTAGGTTTTGTTGGCCAGAGGTAAGCGATCTGAGTCCAAAATTTTGAGGTGGCATTTATCAAGAGAGTATTTTTCTATCAAGTTCTTCGAAATTTCCAGACCGAAACGGCAAGTCCTTTAAAATGTCTTGAGATTATTTGACTGTAAAATGAATGTAATGCAAAGAATACAAATTGACACAACATAGTTCCTCATCCATGAAGGACGGGACAAATATTGAATGTCACAACTGTTTCGTGCATGGGCAATAATGAAAACAATGCAGGGCTTAAGTGTGTATTTGCTTTAAAGCTATTGCATAAGCTGAAGTTTGCAAGCTTATATTTGAGCGAAGGTTAGTTATTGCAGTGCAGCAGTTTTTGGTTGAAGTTACTTCAAGCTTGGCCATAACATGATCTTAAGGTTATGCCATACGTACATGATGTCGAACAATTTTTGTGTTCGTGCTGAACAAGCTCTTGTTTAACCTATTTTAATCCTTTCCTTTGGCTCATGACACTGCGACAACAATATATCAAGTTGCTAAAGGAGGAGACAGGTTGACGGAATGAGATTGTTGGGTTTACTAGGTTGATACTCGAGAGGTTGGCTTATTGTAGAGCTCGAATCAAGTCACATGAGAACTTGACATTTGCAAGTTGAGTGAATAATTGTTAATGAGGTAGAGATGTACTCATTAACTTTACATAACAATGTAGAATTTGCAATGAAGATTGGGGTTTGATTAATTAATTAAAAGATTAAGAAATTAATTGAACAAAACATTTATTTTGAGACTTGAACTAAACATTTATGTGAGACTTGAGAGAACATGTACAGGTAATTTAGTACTCTTCCGGTCCTTAATATAAGATATTTAATTAATTTTATTATATTGAGGAAATTAGGTAGTTAATTATAAGAAATATGACTTTTTTTTTAAAACACCATAATCATCTTCCTTAATATCTTTCTTCCTTCTTCTACTTATTATAATGGCAGGAGTATCCATAGGTATAGTTTAGAAAAAATTGATAAATATGAGAAATATGTTTTATATTTAGGAATTAAAATCAACTCAACAATTAAGTCTTATATTAAGGACCGGAGGAGTATAAGAAAATTTTTGGAGCAAAATTGGAATTTAATTGATTAATTAAACTCTTCCTTTTATTTATTCATTTTAATGGAAGGAGATTGTTAACCTCCATGCATATTTGTTTATATCTGAATATTCAAAATATACATATATGCATCAAAAAAGTGCATACAGCTCAAAGAAAACCTATCGAAATGACGTGAAATCCTTGAAGTTGACATTCTCCTTCTATCTTGCTTTGTAAAACCATCAATTGACGATTTGGTCACCTACTATTAGCAAATAATTAGTCGTCACATGTATAACAAAGTTCTCGTTATCTTCTCAGGTACGTTTCGGCCAACGTCAGCCTCTTTATCGGCCATTAATGGCTTTGAGTTCAGTTTGGGACCCAAGGGGGAGAGGCTTGCCTTTGGTACCGACGAAGTCATCAAGGCCAAGCCGATAAATCTAGTGTCGCGTCCATCTACCGAGCCCACTTGAAAGTTGAACCAATTTAAACAATTGGTCACTAAATTTACCCAAATATGAAGGCCCACAATGTAACTCTACTGCCCTTACAAGGCAGCCCAATCAAGGTTCAAAAAACTAAACCGGACACTAAACCGGTAATAACATTGGTTCAAGAAGGGTGAATAACAAACAGCTAGAAAAAGTTACCATGCAGAAAGTAGAGAAAAGGATGGAGACACCCTTAGCAAAGAAGAGCTAAAACTCCTATGCCGAATACTCAAGAAACAGACCAGTACACCTAACATAAACTTTGTAAAATCAGGTGACTTCATAATTGCCCTTAATGCTATAGAAACTAGTGATAATGTCTAAATTATTAACTCTGCTACTGATAATATGACTGGTAACAAAGATTGTTTAAAATCTCAAGTACTATCATGAAGATCTTAAAGCCAAGGTAGCAAATGGAGTTTATACTCCTGTACGTGGAATTGGGTCTGTTGAGTTATCTAATCACACAGTAATTCACAATGTGCTTTATGTACCTAAACTGCTTGCAGTTTAGTTTCTATGAGCAAACTAACTAAAGGACAGAAATGCCAAGTCTTTTTTTGATGATGATAAATGTGTAATTTCAGGAATTAACTTCGAGGAGGAAGATTGGCATAGAAAAGGACTCTACGGATTCAAGGGTATAAAAAACTCAGCAAGAAAAGCTATGGTTAACCGTCCATAATTGCAAGCATTAACAATCTTACTGTTACAGTGTAAGAAAAGCATAACACTGTACATACTGACCACATTTTCTCTTTCCACTTTGTTGCAACGGTCATGGAAAAGTGAAAAATTTTCACTTCTCCTGAAACCTTGGTTTTTGACACTAAAACCATGATTTTTGAGCAAAACTATGGTTTTTTTTTAAATGGGTGGTGTTTGGATGGTTTTCAAGTCAAACCATGGTTTGAAGCCAAAAAATGCTTTTTTGAAGTTGTCAAACACCTCCTTAATAAGAGTGCTTTTTAAAAGCATTTTTTTATAAATTAAAACAAACTCTTCCACATATTTATTTTGTATATCATAAAATCACTTTTAAAACTATAGTTTGGTTTAGATAAAACCAAACCATTATTTGAAGAATAGCTTCTGGGAAAAAAGTTATTTTTGAGAATAAATTTTGAAAGAATAGATTTTGTGAAAAGGTGATTATGATAAAGTGAGGATATTTGGATTAGTTGTTATGAAAAGCACTTTTTATATGTACAAATTACTAAAAAAGACATAAGTTAATATGATTATTACATAGAAGATAGGTTTTATAATATATTTTAATTTGAAGTAATAAATTTGTTAATAATATATTTTTTGCCTTTTGTAATAAATAATATATAAGAAAATGTAATTAATAGTAATTATATGTGTATATATATTTATAAAATATAAGATTAAATATGTTATAGAAAAATAATTATTTTTTTCACCAACAGGAAAATATTATTTTGCTTGAAAAATTTTAAACCCGAAATTCCATAACATTTATTCACACTTAGTTTTTATAACAATATGCTACCTCCAATCTTTAATATAATTAATTAACTGTTACTATGTGTATATATATTTAAAAAATATAAGAACAAAAATATATTTTTTAGAAGATGAATACTTAAGGCAGAAGGCCGAATTGTTTCTCAAGGACCGAACTACTTCTGAAGGACCGAAGGCCTAATTGTTTGTGTCTCAGGAGGAGCGAAGGCCAAATTGTCTCTGAAGGACCGAAGGCAGAATGATTGCAGAATTGAATTGTGGCGGTGTTTTTTTGCCATATACATCCTCTGACAGCATAATTATCATCAACAGTCCTCAATTTTTAACCTAATTCATTTTGCTTCTTTCAAAACTATAGTTTTGGCCCAAATCATGGTTTAATGATATTATCTCGGTCCTTAATACAGATTATATTTGATTTTTATTTTGATCCTAAATATAAGACTCCAATCTATTTTTCTCTCATTTTTTTAAATAGTCCTTCTAACAATGATAGTTCTAGTTAATACACTTGATTAGCAAAGATATTTTAGAAAAAATAACACCTATTTAGAACAAATAAGTAACTCGACTTATTTTCTTAATCTCCTTAAATTAGTTAACTGACTCTTATAATTAGAACCGGAGGTAGTATTAATTTATAAAAGATAATCCAGTGAGAATTTGTATTTACCTTTTTCATGAACTATTCGTCCCTCTCGTTCGACTTTCTTTCCTTCCCCCCCCGCCCCCCTTTTTTGCGTAGGTATTAGAGTATCGGCATGGATGCATCTTGGAACTTCTTTTCCCTTTCAGATTTCACGACCGGGGCCTACTTTATGGCTATATTTGATAATGGGCCTCAGGATTTGGGCTGACCCAATACAAATGTATGGGCCTTTTTATCTTCAAGGGTCGACAGCTATATGATCACCACCTCATCGGCTTATTTTGGCCTCTAATATATCTAATTTATAGGTATACTTTTAATGTTAAAAACTTAAAGGCATATAAATATAAATTATGTACAACATATTAAACAGCAGTAATGAAAATTTTCTAACTTGTTTTCAATTAACTTGATTTAATTTTTCATTTTTATGTTGTTTAATTTGTTGTAGCTTAAGGGTATTTATGTGTAGATAAGGCTCGTTTTGGTTTAATTATGGAAACATTTTACGATGATAATTTTACAAAAAAAAAGGGCAAAGGATCATCGTCAGAAACAAATATAAATAACAGCTGGTAAGTTTCAAGAGTAGATTACTTCTCTAATGATCATTTATGCTATTTTGCTACCTTCTTAAATGTAGAAAGGGGAGGAAAAAAAGAAATTATTATGAACAAATGGAAAAAAATTAAAGGGAAAAAACAGATAAACAGCATTATGACATTTTGAAAAAATTAAACCCAATGGCTTCCATGAAATTATTGATATTTAATAAAGACTACAGTTGGAGGAGGAAAAATAAATAAGAAATGAAAAAAAAAATAATGAATAGCATTGCTAAGACAAAAATTTAATGATGGTGCTCCAGGTACTTGAACCTTGAGGATCCTGCTGCCTTTTTCGGGTTTGATATCCGACCTGAATTTTAAAAATAAAATATTTTGTCAAAATGAATGGCTCTTCTTTTGTTGCTTATTTTCTTCTTCCATCTTCCAATTCACCAACATCTCCAAAAATTTCTTGACCTGCACCCACCAGTACCACACGTTCTTCAATTTTAATCATTGTTACCCAAATTGAATATCAAAATACATATAATTCATCATATTTTTCTATGAAATTAAATTGTTTGATTAAAATATATACATATATTTTAACCCAAGATGACTTATCCAATTTCAATCTTAATCAAGCATTAAAATTGGAGGCTAGAATCTGTTGTGCTGCCTTATCTAGACTAGTGTAGGGCTTTTTAAATAAAAGGGCAACTCATTTCATATTTAATACTACATTCAGTCCTAATTATAAGAGCTAATTGACTAATTTAAAGAGATTAAGAATAAGTTAAGTTAGTTATTAATAAATAGGTGTTATCTTTTCCAAAATATTCTTACTAATCACGTATGTAGGATGGAACTACCATTATTAGAAGGATTATTTTAAAAAAAAAAGCATAAATATTAGAGACAAAGTGGATTGAGCTCTTATATTTAGGACCAAAATAAAAGTTAAACAATGTCTTATATTAAGGACCTGAGGTAGTACATTGTTTTTTTTTCACCCAACTTGATTTTAGTGAAACTTATGTGAGATGGTTTACAGATAGTTCTCCGGTTCTTAATATAAGGCTTAATTGAGTTGATATTGATTTTACCTGCAAAACTTATTTCACATGTTTATCAATTTTTTTCAAATTAACCCTATTGATATTTTTCTAATAATAAGCAAATAGGAGAGGGAGAGAGGAAATTAAAGAAGATACTTAAAGTGTTTGAGAAAAAACATATTATATTAACTAATTTAACTAACCTTTTAAATCTATTCAAATTAGTTAATTAGATCTTATATTAAAGATCGAAGGAGTATATATTTATTTACAAACACACTCTCCTATCTTCAATACATGTAAAAGACATACATATGATTTTCGAAATGGCCAGGTTGACAATTTATATTGCATGTGAATGTGCCTAAAATTTAACCACTGACAATTTATATTTTTTTTATTTAAAACTTCATTAGGGAAATATTTACATTGTGAAGTTAATTTAAAAAAAAAACAAAACAAAACAAAAAGAATGAGAAGAAGGACACAGGAAATTAAAGTCCAAACCTCAGATGGGTCCCGCAGAGAATAGAAGGCATTGCTTTGTTTTCTGGTGGAGGAAACTAAGATCCCATAGCCTCCTCTGCTCTCTCTCAACGCCTATCCAAATTCATGCATTATATATTAATCTTCAATTTTAGCCAATCAACTTATTCATTTATTATAAATAAACCCCTACCTACAGTCAAATTCATGAACTTAATTCGTAAAAAACACTTTATAAACTGTCTCGAATAGATACGTGTAGAAAAATATAAAATAAATATTCATGTCATTATATATGGGACCTATATCAAAACTTTCAAATCTAAATTCACGATTTTTTATAAAATTAAAAAGTAAGGACTTATTTGAATTAATGTTCGCAAAAAGTAATTTCTATCCCAACTGGCTTTCGTAAATTAAAATTGAAGTAAAAGCTAATAATTGTAATGCAATTATGTTTGAATATGTTTTTATTAAAAAAGTCAGTTTAATAAAAATTTATTTAAATAACATATTAAAATGTCAGGTTTAAAAAGGTTTAAATTTAAAGAAAAGCTAAAAGCAAAAAAGTCAGGAAAAAAATTATTTCAACTCTAAGGTGACTTTTGAGGGAAAAAAATAATTTAATTTACTTCTAAAATTGTGTCAAACATAATTTTAGTTTTAAATTGGTCTTTTCGAATTAAAAAAAGTCAGTTTTAATATGGCAAATCAGCTTGTTATTACCTTGAAAGCATCCTCATCGGTCTTATCATCTCCTATGTAGATGGCAAGCACGTCATCCCGTTCACTTAAACCTGCACAGCCCCATCTCATGCAATTTCATATTTCTGCGTATATACTATCTTCGATTTTTAATATAAGAGCTAATTATTATGTAGGATTATTACCCAGGGAGTCAAGTAAAAATTCAACCGCTTTTCCTTTGTTCCAATCTATCACAGGACGAACCTCTAAAACCTGCAGTCACATCCATATATAACAAAATTATTCTAAAGCTTTCCGACACTACTGTAATATATATATACTCCTCCGGTCCTAATTATAAGACCCAATTGACTTATTTGAAGAAATTAAGGAAGTAAGTTAAGTTGGTTATTTATAATAAATAAGTGTTGTCATTCCTAAAATATCCTTGCTAATTAAGTATATTGGCTAAAACTATCATTATTAGAAGGATTATCTTGGAAAAAAATGCATAAATATAAGAGACAAAATGGATTGGGTCTTATAATTAGGACCAAATAAAAAGTCAAATTGGGTCTTATAATAAGGACCGGAGGAGTATATATATATATATTTATATCCATGCAAAGCACATATATACCTACCTTGCGTCCGTGTGTTAAACGTAAAAGAGGGTAATCTTTTAACATGTCATGCACAAGTTGTCCAATAAGTGTCCAATTCTGCAGTAAGAAAAAGTGACTAATTGAGAGAGAGAGAGAGAGAGAGAGAGAGAGAGAGAGAGAGAGAGAGGCTTGGTAACTACGAGGATAACTATAGGAGCTAGCTCTAGTTGGAGTGATGATATGTATGTATTACAGGCACTTACGTTTTCTTCTACATTACGATAATGTACAGAAACACAAAACTTGTGGTTCTCAACCTTTGCACCTTTTATATCTTTACTGATCTCCACCAGCCTTTTGAAAACCTGCATGTTGTCCACTAAACTTCAAATACTATCCTTTTCCTCTTTTCTCACTTGTTTTAAGATGTTGGATTTGTACGTACCTCATCAATCATGGGCAGGAATCCTCTCGCAGGTTGAAACAGAGTTATCTCCTTTCCCTGCAATAATATTGTTTCAACACCAACGCACACAAACAGAGTCATCAACGCCCTCCATCATATTGTAATAATTTTTCTGATGCATGCTCATGATTTTATATATATATATATATAGAGAGAGAGAGAGAGAGAGAGAGAGAGAGAGACCTGCTGGTCAGTGGACTTAACACTGTCTGGATGGCTATTGGACAGATTGTGACAGGCAGGCCCAATAATGTCCATCCCATGGCTACCAGCATAGTACAGTTCCGTTAATTTAACCAAGTCGTAAACCTGAAATTTTGGGGAAAAAAAATGAACACTTTTTTCTGGGTACAAATAAAGTTTGCGCTCTCCTAAGAAAACTTGTCTATTATTATTACTTTTAATCCTTAATGTAAGAGTTAGTTAACTAATTTGAGTAGATTAAGGAAGTTTGTTAAGTTAATTATTTGTAATAGCTAGATGCTGTCTTCTTTAGAATATCTTTGCTAATCATGTGTATTAGTTATAACTATCATTTGATGGAATCTTTAACATGTGCACCTATTACAAGGACTACTTGAAAAAAATGATTGGGGTCTTGTATTTAGGACCAAATTGAATATTAAACTAATTTTTATATTAAGAACCAGAGATAGTATTAATCACAATACTGTTCTGACATCACCACCTTGTCTCGGCTTCTTCCACTGATGATTGCCGTAGGAAAACACTTTGCCACATCCCTCACTACACTACGCATCTGATCAACACAAATAATGTTTTAAACAAGGCAACTAATAGGCATATCTATAGTGCAATTAACTTTATGATCACGCAAGTTATGCAAAGTATCAGAATCATCAAAAGAAGCTAGCTTACAGCTTCAGACATGAAAGCACAATCTGGATCATCCACTATGGGTGAAAGAGTTCCGTCGTAGTCTAGGAACATTGCAATCTTCTTGTTCTTCGCATGCTCAATCATTTCCTCAAAACATTCCAGTGCTGAAGGATAATCCAGCTGATGGTATATGGAAATTAAAAGGAAAAGAAGTGAGATGAAAATTTTGCACAGTTTGGAAATATGATTAAGTTTGTGGTGAAGGGGGAGAGGACATACCAACCAGGAGCGATAGTCTTGCTCGGAATCCATGTGAGAGTTGAAGCCTTTGGTGGGCTGCTTCTTCCTAGGAGGTGAAGAAGCTTTCATGGCGTCGAGCCAACCATTAGAACGAACATCATCAAGGTTTCCTGAGCTTTTTCTCGAACCATTTCTTGGATACTTAACAGGAGAGAGGGATGAGAGAGATGAATCTTGCTGGGAGTAACTTATGAGACCAGAATGCATTCCTAGTCTTGACTTGGTTATTGGAACAGGATCAGTAAGAACAGGAGAAGCATGAGACGACTTCAAATCCATTGTTATTATTCCTTATATATTATTATTGGTGTTTGCTTTGTTAACGCTTCATCAGTGTTCTCTTGTTCATCAACCTCTCTAGCTAGCTTTCCTTCAAACCTTTTATGAGACACAACACAAATCCTGAAAATCCTCTAGAGTTTCTTTGAAATCAGCTTCAGAAACCCAGACAATCAAGAACTGATGATAATAACTTCCATCTCTGTGCATCATTAAACGAAGATATATAAACTTAACAATCAGAGGAATGATATGCACATAACCAAAATGCACAGTAGCGATTTTTCCTTCTTTTTTTTTTTTTAAAACAAAAAGTACGATCGATTATTGAATGAAGATAAGAACATTACCCGAGTAATAAAAAGTGTTGTCAATTCATGAATGCCAACAACTAAAAAGTAAAAAAAAGCATATATATACAAACAAGCACAGACATATAGAGACAAAAGTAAAGGACACAACAGTTTCCGAACAATATTACTGAGGAAAATGTTGGATTAACGATGCTCTAATTTTGAATGACGTAACACTACTCTCTTTCAAGGGGACCCAAAAATTCCAAACAAGCACAGATATTTTGATTCGTACTGGTGTATGATAAACAAAGCTATCCACATTTAGCAGAGCTCTTACCCAAATGATTGGTAGATTATATATATAAAAATGTACTTTCATCCGTCGACTGTCGTCACTTATATATTGTCATTGAGAATCCACTTAAAAGAGAAAACAAATTATCGTAGATGAGTTAAAAAGATTAAACAAAACAGGAAAGCCTAGAATACGCGTTGAGAAAAGTTTTCCCGGAAAATTCTGGGAATGATCGGTGACCGGGAAAAGTACTGTTAGAGGGACGTGAAGTTTTCCGATCCCCCTTATTTTTATGGGAGCATGCTCGTGATGGAAGGAAGAGTCCAGGAGAAAATTCTACTCAAGGTTGTCAAATCATTGTTTAATAAATACGACACTAATAAAAAAAACAAAACTTTTTTTTTCCCTAAACTGCGTGATAATACAAAAACTGAAATATAAAATATAGATATAGGGAACAATGTCGCCTGAAACCAGTAAAATGGATCTCAATCTCAACATCAACAATTTGAAAACAAAAAACAAAATAAACAAAATAAACAAAACCAAAAGCGATCGTTCGTGCTGAATCCATCAAAAGACCTGCGTTTTTAAAATTGAGGTTCACGGTTTGAAAAAAGACAAAAACAAAACCAGAGAACGGAAAAGGAAATACAGAAGGAGAAAGAAAAAACTTTCCTTCTTGCAAGGACCTCATGCACCTACCAGGCTCAAGCGATTACATGGTTAAAGATTGAGATTGAAACGAATGCAAAAAAGGTTGATATGAGAGAAAACTAACAAGAGACCCAGATCGTGGACAGATCTTAATCGCAGAAATAGAAACTTTTAACTTGTACGTACATGGATGTACCTGATTGAGATTAATTCTGGATCCTGCAATTTCTTCGATCGTCGTCGAGCGAAACAAGAACGTAGGTGCGTAGGGAGAAGGAGGATACCGATAAGGAGAAAGTGATGATTTTGAGATTTTTATGGTCGTGCAAAGATTTGAAAGAAAATGGAAAATGAAGGAAGGGCCATACCCGGAAACTGGAAGGAAGGAAAGAAAGAAATGAATGAACAAGAAGAGAAAACAAAAGGGGAGGAAGGAGAACATAGAAGCCAAGGGTTTAGGTATTTATATGTTTGAGGGGTATGTGGGGCTGGCTGGACGTGCCTACCAGGTAGCTAGTTTGAATTTTACCACGATTCTCGTTAGATTTCGATTCTGTTAACTATAGTAAATTATTGTTTATTGTTTTCCCAATTATTTGACTTTTATAAAAAATTAAATTATATATAAAAAAAGTATTGCACTAGTCTGGGAAATTTTAATTAATTCGAATTCATTGACTCATTTGCAGAATATTTTATTATGTTCATGAATTTGTTTTGTATAACATTTTCAGTTAGAAATATTTTATGAGATTGAAATTTCTATGCTAAAATAGATAGATTCACATCCTGTGCGTACATTGTATCAAAAAAAATTTTATGTTAATATTTTATTGTTTGCTAATAATTCATGTTGGTAGGAAAAGAAAATTCAGTCTAGCTAGCAAAAAAGGTCAGTAGCTTACAATATGGCTAATTAAAGTTCAAATCTCATTAATAAAAGTATTCGTTTTTCGTGTCTGATATTGCGATGCCGGTTTGGTTCAGAGAATCATAAAAAATGTAAAAAAATAACGATTACAAAGTACTACTTTCCGTACTTAATATAAAATCTTGTTTAAATTTTATTTTGGTTATATATATAAGATTTTAATTTATTTTATCTCTCATATTGATCTATTTTTTTCTCAAGATAGTTCTCTAATAATGGTAGTTTTAGATAGCAAATTTGATTAGCAAGAATATTTTAGAAAAAACAGCGCCTATTCATTACAAATAACTAATTTAACTGAATTCTTTAATCCCTCCAAATTAGTCAATTGGGTCTTATAATTAGGACCGGAGGTAGTATTTGTTAAATATACCATCAAGAAATTAATCATACAATGGAATTTATGTTATATATATATGTAAAATAGAAATAAATGTGAAATGATCTTTTTAACACTATCAAGACTAAAAATATATCGAGGGTATATATAAATGTATAAATATTGATTGATTAAGAGTATAAATGTCCATGCATTGAATCATATAAACTTAAATTCAGATTACATAGTGAACATTATGTAACAGAGAATACTTGTTTTTGTTATATAATAAGATTACATTGAATTGTATATTTTCTTGTGCGCGCCAATTAATCAAACATTTAAATCAACATAATGCATCTGGATTCCTGATGCATGAAATTGAATAAATTTTAATAAGACGGACTAAACCCAGCTTGGAGTGGCTTTTCTCTTTACTGTTAAAAAAGGAGGGGTCTTGTTTTGTTTTTTTTTTTTTTCTTTTTCTGTTTTTGGAGCAAATTTTCTCGAGGGGCATTGATTGGGCATATATAAGCATTTAAAATCCGGCGGGGGGACAATTGGTCCCGCCATGGCAGCGTGTGTGGGATTCAGTAGATTGTTGAAGCAGTGACACCTGTAAAAACGACAACGACGTGGACATGCGTCAGTGCGGGGCCCACATCCTCAAGGAAGAACAAATTTTGCGGTCTAGTCGCTTTCACGCAAAGCTGGCACTCGTCGGTGACAGAAATATTTCCGCCAAGTACATCACAAAAAATTCCCTTTTTATTAAAGTGTATATACTCGTATAAGTAGTACTCCTCCGATCCTTAATATAGGATCTAATTATTGAGTTAGTTTTGGTCCTAAATATAAGACCCATTTTTCATATTTATCAATTTTTTCTAAATTACCCCTATGGATACTCCCACAGCCATAATCAAATAGAAGAGGGAGATGGGGTATTAAGAAAGATGATTATGGTGTTTTAGGAAAAACGTGTCACTTTTCTTATAATTAACCAATTTATCTAACTTCCTTAATCTAATCAAATTAGTTAAATGGGTCTTATATTAAGGACCAGAGGAGTATTTTTTTTTTATCAGATTTTGCTTTTTCTTTTTTTTTTGAGTAAATGTCAATCTAGCACCATCCAGCATCCTAATCTTTTGTATAATATATTTAGCATCCCAATTTTATTTTTCTTGTGCATTTAGCACCCAGATGTGATTTTTTAGTTATATTCAGTATCTTAATTTTTAGGGTAATAAAAAAATAAAAACAAAGATTAAGGTGCTAAACTCACAAAAAAAAAAGATTGAGGTGCTGAATGTAAGGGTGTTCATGAGACGGGACGAAATAGGGACAGCGCTACCCTAGTCCCGTGCCAATAATCAGGATTTGTCCCATCTCATCCCAGTAGTATTTCGTCCCAATTGGAACGAGACATGACTGAGACGGAACACGGACAGAGACATCTCATATATACATAAAGTATACAAATTTGTGATAAAAACTATATGAAAAAAATAGATAAAATGAGAAAACACTGGCAAAGAAAAAACTTTTTTTTTTGGGGTAATCTTAAGAGATAAAAAATAAACAAATTTAAGATGTTCATTACAAAGAGTATCATGTAACCCATACAAAACAACCTATAAACAAATAAAAAAATAACAACTAATAAATAAATTTATAAAAAATAAAAAATAAAAATAATATATTAGGACGGGACCGTGATGGGACACTCTTATCCTGTATCCCATCCCGTCTCAAAACAAATTTTTCCGATCCCAAAATGATTGGAACGGGATATAATTGAACACCCCTAGCTGAATGCACCATACAAAATATCTGGATACCAGATGCACTTAAAAAATAAGATCGGAGTATTAGATGCATCTTGACCTTTTTTTTTTTGGTTAAAATATAATTAAAATAAAAAAAAATCTAAGCTTGTAGTAATTAATATATACTAGTATAAAAGCGAGGAGGATCCACGTGGGGTAAGGTTGAAAAAGGCGAGGAAAGGATGAGACGAGGGAGGGCATATGAGTGAAAAGCGGTTTTGTGATGAAAAATAACGCAACCACCAATCACAATTCACAAAACTTGAGATTGAGAGCAAGATTCATTTCACACATGGAATCGCAGTGATCACGCGGCCTCTCATCCTAGCTGGCACCCACCCCGACCTTTTCTTCACTTCTTTTCTTTTCTTTTCTTTTCTTTGTTTTTTTTTTTTTTAAATGAAGTTCATTAGGGGTTCAAATTAATTAATTACTTGGTTCCAAATTTAACGGTTCGAACGGTTAGTTAGTTTCACGAGGGTGCGAGGAGCGAGAGCAATATTGAAGGTGAAACTCGGTCAAGGCGCGATTCCGCCTGAATAATATGCACTTGAGTACTTGACTCGCCGGGCCTTCTATTAATGTCCATGCATAATCATCCAGCTAGTCTCTTTTAAAAAAAAAAATATTAAGTGTTATTTTGATATGTTAAAGACCAAAAAAGCATGTAATTTTAGATTTGAAATTTTTTTTAAAAAATACTTCAAAATTATTTTTTAAAAATAAATACTCCTCCGATCCTTAATATAAGACTTAATTGAGGAGTTAATGTTGATCCTAAATATAAAACTTATTTTGTATGTTTATCAATTTTTTTCAAATTAATCCTATTCCTCGACAATATTTAAATAGGAGGGGGAGAAAAAGGATTAAAACAGATGTTTAGAATGTTTAAGAAAAAAACAAATCATATTAACTTATTCAACTAAAATTCTTAATTTACTTAAATTACTTAATTAGATTTCATATTAAGGATTAGAGAAGCAGTATTAGGCATTTTAATTTTTGAAAAAATAACAAAAAAATGATTTTTGAATTTAAATGCGATTAACAAGTTCTTTAACACTATTAACAAATTTGTTATGGTAGTTAACAACAGGTTTTTTAAAAAATTAAAAAAAAATATTTTTACAATTTCAGTAATATAGTTAATAAATTATGTATTAATATTAACAATTCTTATAATACTATTAACTATGTGATTGAGAGCATTTTATATTTTAGGAGATTAGTCACATTATCATAAGTAGGGAATTTTTCAAGTCTTGTAACACGGTTAACAAGTTATTTAATATTATTAATAAGTTTGGTATGACCGTTAATAATAAATTTTTATGAAAATTTAGAAATAATATTTTTATAACTTTAATAACATGATTAATAAATTATGTAAGGATATTTCACGCCATCTGAAAGGAGGAGGCACATTAGGAGCCCAAACATTTTCCCACTGATGTTGTCACGATGGATAAAGACAGGGGCACGTGGACCCCAGAGGGAGGACAAGGGGATCCAGGCTGGCGGGGGTAGGGGGAACTAGATGACGTGGCGGTGAACAAATGCTGCAGGAGAAGCAGCAGGCGAGTGGGACGTTGCACGTTCCATACCCGTACCTTTGTACTAAACCTCACTGCTCGCCACTTACCATAATGGCCCCACGTCTCCATTCCCCACATTATTCCCTCTCGTATTTTTGTTTAATGCAAAAATTAACTTTAATTTAAGGAAAAATAATAGAAAAATGATTTCTGAATTTCAAAATTTCTAAATAGTTACTTAAATAAGTAAAATTTTAGTTTAAATATAGGTGAAGAAATTGAGATTTACAAATTTACTAAAATGATCATATTGTCTTTTTTTTTAAAAAAAAAAACCCTCACCAGTTGATCTCCAAAGCTCTGGCGATAGCAGCTGCGGCTCAAGTTCAAGTGAGAAGCCATCACCAAAGCTCCAACAGCTGATAGATGATCGACCATCTAAGCTCTGACAACCAAAAACTATTTTTTTGAGAATTTTTAAAACTCCAGTAATACGATTAATAAGTTCTTTAATGTTATTACCAAATTCGATATAGCAGTTAATGACAGATTTTTTTCCTAAAATTCAAAAAATAACATTTTTACAACTTAAATAATATAGTTAACAAGTTTTGTAATGCTATTAACAAGTTTGATATAGCCGTTAATAATAGGTTTTTAAAAAAATTCAAAAGATGACATTTTTACAATTTCAATAACCCAGTTAACAAGTCATATAACGATATTAACAATTCTCATAATGTCATTAACAACTCTAATAACAAGTCATGTAATGATATTAATAACTGTCATCACCATAGTTGCTACCCAATAAATGGAAAAAATTTGATGTACAACATTCATATGGAGTTAATATTAAAAACATCAACTTTCATAAAAAAATTTCTTTAATAGTGTTATAAAAGTTATTAATATTGTTACATGACTTGTCAATCACATTACTGAAATTATAAAAATGTCACTTCTTGGATTTTTTAAAAAACTTATTATTAACTGCTATATTGAACTTGTTAATCACATTATTGAAATTGTAAAAATACCACTTTTTGAATTTTCTGAAAAATCTATTGTTAACTGTTATATCAAACTTGATAATAATGTTATAGATCTTATTACCCGCATTACTGAAGTTGTAAAAATACCATTTTTTGAATTTTTTTGGAAAACTTGTTAATTACTATACTAAAATTGTTAATAGTACTAAATAACTTGTTAACCGCATTCTTAAAGTTGTAAAATTTTTCCAAAAAAATAGTTGTCTATTGCCAAAGCTCCCGTGACAGCAGCCCCACCTAAATCCGACTGCTACCATTGTCATTGGAGCTCTGGTGACTGGTCAGCTAGTTAAGGTGCTTTCTTTTTTTTAAAAAAAATAAAGGGCAATATGGTTATTTCAATAAATTTGCAAACTCCAATTTGGTCACTTATCTATAAACTAAAATTTTGTTTATTTAAGTGACCTTTTAGGGATTTTAAAATTTACGAATAATTTTTCTATCATTTTTTTTCTTAATCTCTATTCCCATTTATTTAATTCAAATTTAACAAAATGAATTATTCATTCATGACGCACCAACAATATTCTTTCTTTGCTGACTTGGCAAAGTCGATTAGAAACATTTAGCCCCTAAGTTCCTACATGTTTGGAGTAATATACTATTTTCGGTTTTTAATATAACACCTAATTGACTAATTTAAGTAAAATAAAAAAATTTCTTAAGTTTATTATTTGTAATAAACAAATGTTCTTCTTCCTAAAATACTATTGCTAATACTGTGTATTAGCTAGAACTACCGTTTGATGAAACATTTAACATGTACAACTACGACAAGGATTAGCTTAAAAAAATAGATAATAGGTTTTATATTTAAAATCAAATTAAATATGAAATTAGCTTTTTTGTATTAAGGACCGAAGGTTCTATTATCCGAACCCTATATGCTTGCTCAATTTCCTTTCCGGAAGAAAATTATGCGTTATAAAACTTATCCGACAATATTAAAAATAAATTTTATAATGTAAAACAAAACACTACTCTTGTATGAAAGAGTGAGTTTGATTTTTGGCAAGCACACAACGTCTTTTTTATGCTTTTATGTGCTATATATGACGTAAATGGAAAATATTGTGGGCAATTTTTAATCTGTCTGAAACTTTAAAAGTAATATTAGCTATCATATATAGGGGGCCATCCTTATTAAACATTATATACGCACAAAGATACATTTGGGTGGTCCAAAGGTAGTTTTGGTTGGAGAGTGAACCCTTCGGATGTGTGTCCCAAATCAACACAACAGTTCTTGGACTTCTTTGTACAATTCACATTGACCATCTTAGTCCAAGTAATCCTCAATATTCACAAAAATAAATACTCCTCCGGTCCTTAATATAGAACCCAATTCTTGAGTTGGTTTTGGTCTTAAATATAAGACCCATTTCTCATATTTATCAATTTTCTCTAAATTACCCCTATGGATACCCCCTCAACCATAGTCAAGTAGAAGAGGAAGATAAGGTATTAAGAAAGATGATTATGGTGTTTTAGGAAAAATGTGTCATTTTTCTGATAATTAACTAACTTACCTAACTTTCTTAATCTAATCAAATTAGTTAAATGGGTCTTATATTAAGGACCGGAGAAGTACTATATAAGAAAACATATGAATTTAGTTAATCACAACATTTTGAATTATATGATATGGCTTCTTATAAATTTTATAGGATTAAGTTGTAAATTTATCCCGAAAGTTTTCATTCAAGAGGATTGGGCACCCAAAAGTTTTTTTGAGTGCAAATTTGTTCTGCAAGTTTAAAATAATTTTAAACTTTTAAGACAAATTTATATCCAAAAAAACTTTAGACGGCTTAGCACTCTTGAGTGAAAACTTTGTGAGTAAATTTACACTTTGACCTAATTTTATATATGATAATTATATCTTAAGAGTATTATTTTTTCCAGCTCGCTACATGACATATAAATGTAAAATATTCACACTTGGTTATGATCTCCTTAGTTTTTACTAAAATTCTTTATGATCCTTTTTTCATCAAGATTTGCAACAAAATTCATTAAAATCAAAATCATTTATTAAATTTAAAATATCTTTTACACCTAAACACAATATGAAATAAAAATTAATATTTGTTTAATTTTGATCTTTGTCTTTCAGTTTCAATTGAAAATCTCTCTCTTTCCTTTTTTTTTTTTAATAAATTGTTTTACTACATGTGTGTGTATTTAACATTACATATATATGTGTGTGTATATCAGCTTATAGAATGAATGAATGTTTTAAGATCAAATGCAATCCCTCACCAAGTTTTATATTAAAAACTGGAGAATGAAACACTATATTGAAGTTATAGGTCAACTCATACATTGAGCACCACTTAATACACACACATGTATATTTAAGAATTTTATATATTCTTATTTATGGCACAGGCTAACATATGCATATTGTTCTGCGTCTTCTCTTTCAATTTAGGCCTTAATTCATGTCGAGTTCTAGCTGGAATTAGTTAATTACCGAAGGTTTCTTTTTCCCCATAAATATGAAATAATTCAAAATTGAAAATCTGCATATTTTTGTCCAAGAAGAAATACTAGAGATTGCTGACATCGATCTCTGAAACCCAATAGACTGGATCTACATATGAAGAGAAGTAGTACATTAACAGCTCAAAAGGAAAGCGAGAGAGAGGGAAAAGGAAGAGAAGGCAAGTTGGCATATGCATATAACGTAACACACATGCGCAGATATATATGGATGCTTGAAGATAACCTAATTTAAAGAACATCAATAATAATGATGGAAAACAATTATAAGGATTCACGAAATGAAATTAAAGTTAATGTTGTTATAATTAATGATCTGCGTGCCTTCATCGTCCTCGTCGTCAAGTGGCCAAATTGCATGCTCTTGCATGTGTGATGTCAATCAGTACAGTTTGCAGCTGAGCACACAAGCGTCTTGAGTTTCGTGAGTGTTTTATATCCTAAAATGTCTTCTCTTATGATATTTAATGTTTACCTGATTTGGACATTATTAACAAGGCTTTGTTTGGTGAAATGCATAAATGGGGTTTCAAAAAGGAACAACAAGTTGAGTTAGAGCCACTTTATTGTGTTTGGCATGTATATATGTATCCAAGATTTATAATTTCCAAATAGGAATTTAATTTAGTCTCCTATAAACAGGAGAGATGAGACACACAATAATGCCCTAGTGTGAAAGTAAGGATGGAATTTATTTTATTTGGGAAGCATTGGGGCATCATGTTTAATTTTCTAAATATTTTTCTTTTTCTATTGCGCCATGAAATGATGCAACAACTAAAGAGACATCGAGTCATAAAGTCAACACACATAATTGTATAATTATAATAACAATAACAAGTCTTATTTCATTAAGCATGGTCAGCTATACATATCGTACAGTGCAAACATATAGCATACACTACTGCAAAAACAGCTTCTTGCGTTGCCATTTAACGACGGTTGCCGAACAAACTGTAGTGAAAAAAAACAGTGACATTTTTGTAAATAAGAGTAAACTTTTAATGACAATTGTTTCAATAAGCATGGTCAAAACTCTAATAACATGGCAAAAAATAGAACTGAAGAGTTGCTGTTTTACTTTTATCGACGATTGTGTTTATAACCATCATGGTTTATGCAAACAACGATAGTTATCCTCGATGAGTTTACAGTTTCACTTTCTCGTTTAGAAATTTTCCTATGCCGTGAAGTGATATTCTTATCCTTTGCCTCCGACTTGCTCCGCACGGCGTTTTCCGGCCAATCCCTGATGTTTTCATGGCGTTCCTTTGTCTCTGTCATGGTCCCTCTATTTCCCAAGTCGCCTCTTCTTTCTGTCATTGAATTCCTTCGAGGTATGTTCAACAACGCCTAATAGCTGCCGTAGAATGTCCTTTGAAACTACGTCACCCATATTCACGACCCCTTTTAACCGTCGTTAAAAGCCATGTATGACTGACGTTAATGAGCTTTTTTTCAGTAGTGTACATATATATAATACATTCAATTTTTTATTTTGAGAAAGTAATAAAACTCAAGTAGTTCCTAAGCTCTGCGATCACATGAGGATGACATGAGGAATCTGTACGTAGTGTTCAGCAGAAGGTGCCTTGGAAATGTAACAAAGCAAATTGAAACTGCATAGTGATCAAGTTTTGTTGCATATAAATATTTGTGAGATTGAACAGGTTGGGAGATATAGATATGCACTTGCACATTTTCAATGATAATTGTGGATAAGCTTTAATTAGCAGGGCAACAAGTAATAGATTATATACCTGGGACAACTCTTTTTTTTTTTTTTAAATGACTAGCGTTCGCTGGGACAAACTTGAACATATATATTATTAATTTATATGTGTGTGTCCTTCCTCGTAAGCCTTGCTTGAAATTCTTTGTCTAGTATAAGTCTTGCTAATTAATTATACAGAACTATCAATATGGATCTTGTTGTTTATTATATAAAATGGGAACGATATTAGGTTAAGCATATACTGCCTCCAGTTTCTTCGATCACCTTCCAACACATGACTAATTCATAAGAAAAGGATGGCAGATGAGGTAACCGAAGGAGAGGCAGTTCCAGGACTAAGGAGGTACAACTATTGCATTTCATTGGAAAACCCCATAGCGGCATGTCAACGAGGCTACTGGGAGATTGTTTGCTTGATGATAAACGTTGGTTGACTTAATTACATGGCATTTTGCATCATTTTAAAACCTTTATGTGAATTTTTTCACTATTTTCTTGACTGACATGTTTGTTAAACAGTTAACATTAGTTGACACGGTATTTTTGCACTATTTTGATATTTTCATGGGCACCTCTAAAACCTAATCTATTTTAAGTCTCGCCTAGCTTATTTCGTGAATAGAAAATAAGTCAGACACATATTCAGCATTGTTAGGCAAATATGTTAGGTCTATTATCATACGGCCTAGCTGACTTGGATTATTTAGCCTTTTTTTTTAATTTACAGTATTAGACTTAATATAATATACATAAATTTTTTGAGAATTATTTATAAAATTGCTAACTTAACATTAACCCCAAGTTTCACTTCTCATCGTTTACACAAAAGCTCAACTCCTTCATTTGTCAGTTATTTACCTCTCCCTCTCTTCTCTTCAATCACCCAAGATGACAACACTAGATCAATATCTTTTTTATAATTTACATCGTTCGCTAAAGCATAATAATTACTGTGACTTTATTTTAGTGATACCCAAATGAAATAATATTATAATTTCAATAGGAGAAATTTGTCATCTCAATTTCTATGGCAAAAGTAAAAGAAGCAAAATCCAGTTTTACATGATATGTCACTTGTTGTGTTTGGTTGATTTTTGAAAAATATATCTCTCTAGCATAATGTAGGCTTTTAAATAGGCTTGAAGGGTTACGTTATATACATAATTGGAAACACATGTTTTTAAACCTATTTAAAAACTTATATTTTACCAACAGGGGTCATGTCTAGTGGAAGAAATTAGTCCCTCACAACATGAATAACCAAGATTCGAATTCCCGTTGGGAGAAGTACCTATTATAATACCTAATAGTGCTTCGAATAGGATTGCTTCTAATAGGAGAATATCCATAATTAACAAAAAAAAAGGCTTATATTTTAAATAAGCCTTTAAAAAGTTTTCGGGTCTTGCCATCCCTTTTGATGAAAACTCGTGTCTGAGACTAAACAAAACCTACATACAAGCACGCAGGCTCAGGCTTTAAATTTCCATCACAGGCTCAAATCTATTGGTTAAGGCATGTGATAACCTAGCCTAGTTCTGCCCCTAAATTTAACCACCTAAAACATGAAATAAAGTATTATATATAATTAAATTTTTTGACTTATTTAGATTGAATTTCTGAACTATATAATTAAAAAGGAATACATAGTTTTATTTTAAAGTCATGTCCATCGATATTTTATGATATAAAAATGAGTTATTACTATTTTTAGTTCCTAAAATTTAACTTCATTTTGATTTTAGTTTCTGAAATTTAAGTGGTCTAAAAGGTTTTAGGGACCACAAATCTTTAGATAGACCAAATTGAAGTCATGTTTTAAAAGCAAAAACCAAAATGAAATAAAATTTTAAGAACCAGAACTACTTGTTTTAAATTTTAGAAACCAAAATGAAAATTAAGTCAAATTTTATTGATTAAAAATTATTTTAACCTTATCAAAATACTCAATTGTTATGTTTGTCAAAAAAATTTTAGCAATATAAACTATTAATAAATTAGTGAGAAAATCATCATCTATCTTGTTGGAGAAATTGGCCAGTAAACTTGAAAGAAAACCTCATGACAAATTTTTGAAAAAAAAAATACAACTTTGAAGCTTAAAGATGCATTTAAGTCATTTAATTTTGGGATATCTTGCAATATATATTGTTAAAATAATTTTACTATATTTTTTCGGACAATAAAAAAATTCAAGGGAAAATTCCTCATAGGTTTCCGACAAGAAAAAAAGATGGCAACAGCTCCCAAGGATCACTTCTATACAAGTTTATCTTTCTTTCTTTTTCTTTTTTTTTTTGCCTGACACTTCTATACAAGTTTCACTAGTAAATGAAACTTGCAAATGACAAAATTGACTTATGCATATATAGGTTTGGCTGTAAATATGAAAATTTGAGAACATCTATGCATTATGGGTAATTTTCTCAAAATTCAATTCGAATATGAAGTGCAAAAACATAAACTTATGTGTCGGAAATTTTTTTACTACTTTTAGAAAACTATGTTAAGAGTTTGTAAAAGTTGGAAGGGTTAATATAATTTTTTGTCAGTTAAATTTGCATAAATTTTGGTTTTAGTTACTTGAGTTTCAAATCATAAGTTTTTGTCTATGTTTTTATTAAATTATAAGGACTAAGATTTTATATGGAAAGAAACTTGAAGGACAAAATTTATGATTTGAAATTTGAGGAATCAAAACAAAAATGAAAGTAAACTTGAGAGGCAAAAATTATATTAACCCAAGTTGGAAAATCTAATTTTTCTCCTTTTATTGACAGATTAACCCTTAATAAAAGCTTTAACAATCTGATCAGTCACTACAATTATTTTCTGAAAAATCTAAAAGAATTGAGCTGACTACTATAGACTTTGACTACTGCATGCTTAAATTTCAATGAGAAGTTTAATTTAATGCTCTCATTTATCTCATACACAAACTTCAATAAAAACAAACACTGTCTAACAGACATTTTCAGACATAGACTACAAAAAGAAGATGCATTGAATGAAAAGTTTGGGGAATCAGGTTGAACTGAAATAATATAAATCTCTGTGTATATTTTTCTCATACTCTTTCTTCAAGTAATAAGTAATATTTTCTCCACTCTACTTTACTTATATATTAATCAAGTTGGATTATTTTATTATTTACAAGATTTTTACAACATCCAATTCAATTCATCTTAGATGTTCATCCATACTAACAAAAATGTATAATAACATTGTACTACCTCCGGTCTTTAATATAATACCCTATTTGATTTTTATTTTGGTTTTAAATATAAGACCCCAATCCACTTTGTCTCTCATATTTATACATTTTTTTCAAAATAACCCTTCTAATAATAATAGTTCTAGTCAATACACTTGATTAGTAAGGATATTTTAGGAAAAATAACAACTATTTAGGACAAATAAATGATTCAACTTACTTCCTTAATCTCTTTAAATTAGTCAATTGGCTTTTATAATTAAGACCGAAGGTAGTATATTAAAAAAATTAAGACTCTCCAAGGGTTGTGGCCCTTCAGTCACCGCTCTTTCTCTGCAATGCTTTTAAGTCGCTGCTCTTTCTTTGCGATGCTTTTAACTGCTAATTATTATTAATGGCTAGTTATCCCAACGATAACGTCACTCACCCGTCACGTTTTGATGAGGTCTCAAAATTTGAGTCCACTGTTGATATATTTATGTGTGTGTTCGTATAATTGTATTAAATAAAAAAAACCGCTAATTATCAATATACTACCGCCTAGACAATACCAGCACACTTTGGCAGTCATTGCTAATACCAGGCATTGATAATAATATACATAAATGTAGTTCATTTTTTTTTAATGTGAATAATAAAGTATGCATGTGACTAGCCCGAAAGGTTCAAATAAAAAATTGTTAGGACTTAGTACATATAGTTTACTTGAGGCCACAAAAATAGGGTTTACATATAGTTTTCTGATGTAATCCCACGTGAGAATCGAATACGAAAAGTAATATATATTCAAGTGGGAAAACAAGGATCGATTAAGCAAAAGAGTACACATGGGAGCAATTAATTTAGTTTAATTAAGAATATCAATTATATGTATCTGATTGATAATGAAAGCCACAAGTCAATGCTTTTCAGTAATGTAATATAAGTACGTAACTAATGATTATCAGTGTCTTTGTCACTGAGATTAATTGATTGATTGATTGATTTAATAATAATGTTTAATATTTTGTAAGGTAAATGTTCCTTTCTTTATAAGATGTTTTAAACCGCATGATGATTTTATTTAAGGAAATTTGTACTTTAATTTTATTAAATAAAAGATATTAATACGTAATTATTTCTATAAATAGTACTATAGTTTAGGCATATCTATGATATATAAGTTTTCGATTGATCACCACATGGATATATTAAATTACATTGGACTTGATTTTTTTTTTTTTTTGATACGCTACATTGGACTTGATCTCCACGATAGATTTGTATGTGTGAGAGTGAGGAGTTTCATGTTTCCTCAATTTAAGCCACTTCTCAATAAACCAATGTTTTAAAAACTAAACCGGTTATTAAATTATATAATGAAGGCAATGATTTAAAGGTTAATGATCAGATTGTGATTAGATCAATTATGATTAATTTATTATATTTGTTATTTTATATGTTAAATATGACATTGGAAGTAATATTTAATAAAGTATTGGTTTATTATTATTAGATATCATTTTTTTCATATGTAAAAATTCGGAGGAATGAAGATGAAAGGTTGCCTCCTCTCCCATTTGGCCAAAAATATTAGGATTAAGGTGTAAATTTGTTCCAAAAGAATTCACTCAAAAGTAATATTGCTAGCAAGTTTTTTTGGATTCAATGTTACTGAGAAGTGTTAGAATGGAGCAATGGTGCTCCCTATTATTAAAAATATTAATAATTAATGTCAATCTTTTAATGATCGACATTAGTTTTTTAGCGGGATGGAGCAACATGGCTATGTTTTGAAATTTTTAGGGCGACAATGATTTTGAAAAAACTTCCAACTAATGATTGCTCTCGAGCAAAATTTTCCAAAACAAAAGTGCACCTTAACCCAAAATATTATTACTAGTCTTTGAAAATATAATTTAAAAAATTCAATAAATCTTTTACGATTTAAAAATGAAAAAATAATTATTTTGTTCCGTGCTATTTTTTCTTTTGCATATAATTATTAAGAAAACTATCATATTTATAATTGAGATAAGGTGCTTAGATGTCCCAGAAATATTTACAAAAAAGCATCTAGCATATGAAAGTTTTTATTTGGCCTCTTTTATGTCTTAAAAATTTATTTTCATAGCAAAAATATTACTGTTGTTATCTGCCATTGAGTTTGATAGTTATGTGATTTGAACAATATATTTAGCAGTCAAATTTAACGGAGAATAATAGTTCAGAATAAAAATACTACGAAATAAAATTTTCAGAACATAGAAGAGTCCAAAAACTTCTTGGTGTCGAGTGCTTCTTCTTAGATATTTAAGCACATTATCTCTATAAATTTTATAATATATACATATACATATTTATGGTGCATTTTTTTCATACTATTTTTTCTTTTTCAATGCTTATAATGCATAAATATACACCAAACAAAGCTTAGAAGCAAGATTTTAATTTTTCTCAAAAATTGAAAAAGAAAATTCTAGCAAATTCAAACCGATTAACGATTCACTGGTTTTCTACCTGTTCAATCCAGTTCCGATTTTACCCCTATGTCAGACCAGAGAAAGGCAAGAGACCGTTTCAGAGTCCAATCAACAGGTGGGTCTGGCCGACTTTTTTGAACATTGTAAAAACTACCCACGACCGTCTATATATTTGGACTCAGAGATCCAAAATCAAATAAAAATAACCGCCTTAATTTTTTACCTTAAATTATTTCATTTTATCAAATTCTATTAAGATACATCAAGCAGGATTGCTTAAACTGATATATAATTTGTTTATATTTAAGCATATCTAAGTATATTAGTTATCCAACTAAAATTCCAAATATTAAAAAATGCAGCAATGTGATGTGTATCAACATGGGATTCAGATTCCCCATTCTCCTCATCTCTAGGTGTGGTAATGGAAGGCAGGGATCTAAATGCTCCCATCCCTGAACCTGCTGCAATTTGTTTTTCCTCATATTTATATATTCTGATTTTTGTTGTCTAAAAAAAGAAAGATAGAGTACATCCATCAACGAAAGTACGTGATAGTCGGGTGTTAAACCAAAATTATAGTTAAAATGGAAAGGAATTGCCACAAATTAGTAGAAAAGGAAAGAAAGAAAAGAAAAGAAAGGTTAGCTTGAGCTCCAGCATTAACATACATATACCATGCTGTAGAATCCTCAAATCAAATCACGGTAAGCGTACAAGAGAACCCAACTCCCTCCTTTGCTCTCTCCTGACTGATACTCTCAATGTGCTAACATAATATTAAGAAGGAATCACCAAACTTAGGCCCAGTGGTGTACTCAAAAGTTTCTCTCCACACTCCATACAACACTGCTATGATGTTAAAGTTTATTGATGAAAAGGAAAAAATGGTTTATTGAGGTGCCACAACCAAATAGGAAGCAGTATTGCAGGACAAAATAAATAGGAAATGAGGAATTGCCTGATGTTACTGTTATCCCAGAACTTGCTTCTACAAAAAGAGATTCTTTCTTCAACGAAAAAAATAGTGGGATTTTCAAGAACTGCAATTTCTGTGAGCTCACCTTCACCTATGACCAGATGCTCAGCCCCATCGAACAATGGCTGATCCCCAAGTAAGACCAGCACCAAAGCCAGCAGCAGCAATAGTATGGCCTTCCTTAATCTTCCCACTACGAACGGCTTCATCTAAAGCCAGTGGTATGGAAGCTGCACTTGTGTTACCATAATTTGACAAATTCGATATCACCCTCTCTGGCGGCATTTCTAACCTTGTCGCTACTGCATCAATTATCCTTTGATTTGCCTGCATTTAGTAACCAAGAGAGTTTAAGATGGTGTATGCTACTTTGAATTTTCCAACTCAACTCACAAAGGTATATAGCAAAGTTGGAACAGTCTAATGAAAATGCTAGATACAACCTAGGTTGGCACAGAGTAACAAGGGCTCTTATCCCTTAAAAAAGAGTTTGGGAGTTTGTGAAGTGAATCTAATTGGGAAGAGTCTATCTTTCCCCTCCCATGGGAGATTAACTTTTGTTGCTAACGCTGGTCCATCCGAAAAAAGCTAGATATAACAAAGAATCCCGTCAATCTAGGGGTTCTCCATATTTAATGTTAGTCCATTTGACGAAAGCATGGCACCTCAAAGCTTCATGCCAGCGACTCAACCAATAGATTTTAGCTACTGAACGATAATCCTAGCATACTTGGTTTGTTTTGACTTTTGAAGATCGTTTCCCAGTACCTGATGGAGAAGTAACCAATCGATGCTAGACGTGGCAAGTCCAGCCTTTCCGAGGGCTGACTCAATTGATTGTGGCACACATCGCACAGCAAACCGGAATACTTCTTTGCCATTCATTTGAATGCAAGAATAGGAGGACTGCTTGGGAGGAAACGCTAACACAGAACCATTTGAATCCAATGCATTATGCGTTTCATTTTCTTTGATAGCAGCATTCAAATGCCTGCATGAAGAGTAAAGTTCTAGTTACATGACTTCCACAGAGATGAACAGCTCTTCATTCATGAATATGAAAATTACATACCTTTGACCAGAGCCATCACTATTCACATCAAAACTGAATAAACCATCTTCCTCAATGTTGCAGGCCTGAAATGTAAGGCACAACATCATATCAAAGCCATAAAACATTATTTTCTTTGAATATCTTCTTCTTCTTGATGAAAACAGAATAAGCTTAGTGTCATTTTTTGCTTTATATCCTTCTAAAGAAAGTTCGATATCATCTATCAACAAGAGAGAATTATCAAATTCACAAAAGGCATACAGGTTAACAGACTTTGGGTCACAAGTCAGAACTCAGGTAATACTTTATTTACAATTTTGAACTGGCAGATCAAGAATTAGCATAGCAGTTTACTTTCATTCTAGAGTTTATACCACAAGAATTTCAAAACCTTGCCTTTGAAGCTATTCTAATTATGAACATACTGAGAAGACAATAACCAGTGTCCTATAAAACAGAAAACACAATCCAAATTGATAGTTGATACTTGTCGCAGATGCTATATGATGCAGGAAGATATTCAATTACCTGTACTAGTACTGCACCAGCAGCATCCCCAAAAAGAATACAGCTCCCTCTGTCCGTCCAGTCAACGAATCTTGAAAGACCATCAGCCCCAATTACTAAAACATTCTGAAATCCCCCCCCTGTGCCCAGATGGAGAAAAGGATTTAAGTTTCAACAGACCTAGCAGTTATTAGGACCTCATAAATATTAATTCATACCCCTGATGTGACAAGCAGCTGATATCAAACCCAGCAAAAATCCACTACATGCAGCAGTAATGTCATAAGCCAATGATTTTTGGCAGCCAAGTTGTCTTTGAATCTGAAAATCACAGTGACAATTATGACAAGCAAAAACAAACTGTGAGAATGCTTGAGTAAATTATACAAGTCCCTTAGCATCCATATCCGATTTGGATGTTTTTTCCCCAGCAAGAAAGATTCAATCGTTTGTGGGAGGGAGTCCCCAATACCAGAATCATTCAAACATTGCAATAATTACGTAAAATGTGTCTATAAAGCAATAAAGATTATTTTTCCATGTTAATGAGAAAAAACTACAATCAGCATCAGGGTCTGTCCAACTTTTAAATCTGATCTAAAAGCTAAGGACTTCTCAGCAGAGAAAACTGGCATCAAAATATATAGTCAAGGCACAAAAGCTTTCCTAGGAATCAATCTAAGGAAAGTGTTCAGGAAAAAAAAACTATGGAAAGTGCAGCATGCTTTAAAGCTACAAGCACTGTAAGTGATTACAGAACAAGCCCACAATTATTGGGGGAAAAATCTCGAATTATATGATAAAATCCTGGTTATTGCCAGTTTGACTCCAAATCTCGTCACTTTCTTAGCAACATGGTAGAAGAGATAAGAAGGTTCCTGTCTCACAACGATCTAATGTACTTGACATCTAATAAGCATTCTTCTGGAAAGCACTTGCAATAGTTAATTTACAATTTCAAGTCAAGCTAAAGTTATTCCAGAGTATCCTTTTGAATATGTGAAAATACTAGTCAGAGCTGAATTGCATTTAATTTAGTCCCCATTGTTTCTCGTGCTGTGTAATTTCCCCTATAGTAAATATAGTACAGCACAAGTGTATCCCTTGGCCTTTTTGATACTCCTTTGGTCCTAAATATAAGACCCTTATACTAGTGTGTATAAGGGTCTTATATTGAGGACTGGAGGAATAGTATTTTTCTTTCTTTACTGTAGTCTCTGTAGTGCAAGACTAAGAAAGACTAATCAGAAGACACAATGATATTAGTTGTGCTCGTCAACTGACAAGGGATTCTAAACAGAACACAATGATATTACTTGTATTCACTAAATAACAAGGGACGACCACAAACATCAAATGCCAAGTTTTGCTAGATATGAAACTTTGATATTGGCTAGAGAGGCCCATAACTTGGCTAAAGTTAATAATACCCTTACAAGGGAGCCTTTAATGTAATTAACAGGGGGAAAAAAAATCAAAACATCAGCCAAATAATAGTATGAGTCAATAAAAGTATGTGGTTACAGAACAAATCATCCATAACAAACTAATACATCCCCCCACCATATAAGTGCATATAATGCTTTGCCATGTATCTTTGAAATAGATGCAACGATTCTTTCTCCAAATTGGAACGTAAACTGAAGAATAATAATCTTTAATTGAAATGGATGTAAGAAAAATCAATATCTATACTAATGAAAAAATTTATGAAACAAATACGGCATAAAATATACCCAAGAATAAGAAAATTTCCAAACATTAATCCAAAACTTTACTCTAAACATATGATAAATACATAATCCTTTACGTTCCCTCAAGTCCATGAAGTGAGGTTTTAGCTTAGTAAGAAATCCTGGGGTAAGAAGCCGTGTTCAACTTTCTTTGTCCCATGTCTATGTATATTCAGATTCTCAACATTACTCACTATGCATGCAAGACGGCATAACATGCACACGGACGTTTCAATGATACATCCTCAACCAATACCTGAGGAGCGTTGCCAAAAAGATCCTCTGGAGTAGATGTGCACATTAATACTAGGTCAACATCATCAGGATCAACCTTTGCCATCAGGAGAGCTTTCCTAGCTGCTTCAACTGATAAAGTTGTTAAGCTCTCTCTGCCTACAAGCACAACATCAAGCAAACATAAACCAGGGCCATCTCATTTTGGTAAAGTTTCAAAAGAGTCTTGAACTAACATAGTTGGCATCATCTCATGGAACATTAATGGGTCAACAGAGCTGATAAGGTCCATAAAAACAAATTTAAATTGGAAAAAAAAAAACAACCAATACTTTATGGCAGGACTAGACTAGAGATGTCTGTTTCCATATCTATATCCCCCCAACCAATTGGCCATCTAGAGCCAGAGCTAGGAGCCAGCAATGCAACCTAACCATTCCAGCCATCTAATCTATGCCATTGCCATGGAATAATACCAGATACTAACCTGAAAGAACTCGTCGATTACGAATTCCAGTGCGAGTTGCTATCCATTCATCAGAAGTGTCAACTATTTTGGCAAGGTCATCATTGGAAATTTGAAGAGCTGGCACAGCTGAACCACATCCAACTAACTTGCAGCCTTTACTGACAAGCCTATAAAGACATTAATTCTATGAATAGACAAAAGACAGAGAAATCTGCTTGTCATCCCAAAGAACATAAACATGTGTCTATTCCTCCTGGCTACGTGTACATATGCAGACCAAGAAAAATGAGGCTCGTGACCAGTTCATTATAAGATGAACACAAGATGTTCCTCGCCAGTAAATTCTTCCATATAGTGACAAGAGACTAGGCAGTGGCTCTTTAAAAATGTCTAAAGACTCCAAAATACCATAAGAGCAAACAAATATATAATCAAGTGATAAAATGCAAACACACAATTAGAGGAAATAACCTATAGTTAGCTATGGTTATAAATCTGTTTGTTAAAAGTTATATATTAAAAAATTAAAAATAAGGAGCAAATAGTTTCAGGCTTCTATTCATTTCTTCTTTTCTTTCTAAATATTTTGAGACTTGGTGCAATTTTACTGATATAACACGACTTACATATTATAAATAGTAAAAAAAAAATGCTGAAAATGGTTAACCTCTTCCGTCTCTATCAGGCTAAATTTGGAAAATTTTCTGAAAGGAGAGCAAAGCAAGATGAAAGAATTCTTTAAGCATGTTTTTTCAGATGCTAAAAACTTGTATTTCGGCATCACACATCTCAAGCATACCTAGATCAAAGTAATGCATACAAGAGTATTGTTGTATTTAGGATCAATGTACCCAGTTGCTAAAGGCAGATTCTTATAGCCGATTTGCTTTTCTAACCAGAAATCCCATTTAAAACAGGTTAATGAACAGATATGGACAACCCACAGGTGTGAGAAAAAATAGCAAGCCATGCCCTTTGTTTTACTTCTACGGCCTTGAACCTTCATTCGAGACTATGTAGTCAACCATAGCATTCCACTGATAACTCTCAGAAGTTTGTTCTTCAGTTCCTAAACTATGTTTCTAATTTCCAACCACCCAATAAATTTGACCTTCTTGCTACTTTTTCATAACTTTTTTAGTTCAGAAACCGAAAATGGTTGTTCAGATATGTTAATGGAAGTAAAAGAAGCATGCAATCTATACCCATGCTAACCACCGCATATAATTTCAATGGTCCAGTTCAACAATACTGGAAACCCTGTGTGTAGACATCAATAGTTGGGCAGGATACTCTTAAAGGTTCGATCACTTTCAAGCCCCAAGCCCTTGATAGAAAGATTCTAATTACGTTACCATGAGTACGGCGAACAAATACAAGACATAGACTGTTACTTGAAGTTACCAGCCAAAAAAAAAAGACTACCTAACTTGCAAATGATTGTGCTAAGCAGAGCTAAACCATTGATTTACTAAACGGACTGAAAAGAAACTCACCTGGGTATCCGAGCTTCAGAAGGCTTTGAAGCATGCTTTTCAGCGCCTTCTACGGCACTAAGGCAAAATACTTTATTGGAGATTTGTTTAAAAGAGAAAAGCCCAAATCGATTGATGCCTGTGGCAGGCTGAACCCCAAATCGATTAGGAACTGAAGGGGTAAAGAACCCAGATGCATTGGCCATTTACACCAAAACTCAAAACCAAGGAAGCAGCCGATTACAAGGGAAGTGTTAGATATAGAAGAATAAACCTTCAGATTATATGCGAAAGAATATTAATGTAATGTACAGAGTGTAGAGAGCCCATAGGTAAGGAGACAGACGGAGAAAACCAATAGCGACGAGGCCCCCTTTAACGCAACAATACTCTTCGGAGGCTCCGAAGGGGAAAGGCAAAGAAGCGATTATGTCAATCCAATCTGTGAGGAAAATCCAATGCAAGCATAAACCTTGCTAGTTGCCACCCTGTGAGTAAATTCCCCTCACAGTTATCCAGCAAAAATCAAAGCGATGCTTCTGCAATTCCTAGATCTGGGTGTATTATTATAAAAGAGGGATTTGACTTCAAATCAAAGAAGCAAAATGTGGCCTTGTAGCTATAAGGGGGCTTCTTCGTTAGGTTCGAGGTGCCAACCAAAATCGCATACCATTCATGGATGGGAGTTGAGAGTTGGTTCAGCGCTCATTTGGAGCAGCCTGGGGCTCTGACCACTCTACCGTCTTTTTTACTGCCCCTCCCCTACTTAATGATTAATGAATAACCTAATTAATTAATTTGATTAAATTAAACATATTAGTTATATTAATTAATTAATATGATATGTTTTTTTTAAAATATCCAAACATTTTTTTTAAATCCCTTCCTCCCTCACCTATTTAATTATTGTTCGAAGAATATCAACAGGGTTAATTTAGAAAAACATTGATAAACATACAAAATATATCTTACATATATGACCAACGTTAACTCAAAAATTAGATCCTATATTAAGGACTGAAGGAGTGCTAGCTCATATGCGTAATATAAGAGCTAATTTGATATTTAATTTGATCTTAAATATAAGATATCAATCTACTCTATCGTTCATATTTATATATTTTTTTCAAAAATTAGTCTTTGTAGTAGTTATACATATTAACGGTTCTGTCAAATGATAGTTTTAGCTAATACACATTATTAGTAACGATATTGTAGAAAAGATAACACATTTTTTACAAATAATTAACTGAACAAACTTCTTTAATCTACTCAATTTAGTCCATTAACTCTTATATCAAGGATCGAAAGTAGTAATTATCATAATCTCTATACTTTATTTTATTATTAGTTTAAATAAAATAGTTAATATAATTTTTGGTCTATTAAATTTGCAAAAATTTTGATTTTAGTCTTTTAAATTTCAAACTATATGTTTTGATCTTACCAAATGAAGGTTTCATACCATAGTTTTTATATATTACTATGACTAGATCTAAATACATGCAATTCATGAAATAGGCCTCTATAGGTAAATACTACCTCCGGTCCTAATTATAAGACCCAGTTGACTAATTTGAAGAGATTAAGGAAAGAAGTTAAGTTAGTTATTTGTAATAAATAGGTGTTATCTTTCCTAAAATATTCTTACTAATCAACTATATTGGATAGAACTACAATTATTAGAAGGACTACTTTGGAAAAAAATGCATAAATATGAGAGACAAAGTGGATTGGGGTCTTATATTTAGGACTAAAATAAAAGTCAAACAGGGTCTTATATTAAGGACCGGAGGTAGTATATGTCTATATGCTTTAAAGTTAGTATTAGTTGGAGTGTTTGAAATACCTTAAAAGTCGATACAAAACTCCTCATATATATTTACTTTGAACATAATAAAATTGTTTTGGAAAGTTAATCCAAACAACCTGTTGTAAAAAATAGTCTAAATGGGTTAGCATGGGTTTAATGGTTAAGCAAATCAAAATATAAAATGTTCATACATTTGAACTTTTTTATTTTTTAGAGAATTACAATAAAGTCTTTAAAAAAATTATAAAGCAAGTATCAGAATTTATTATTTTCTACTTTAAAACTTATCAGGCTATTTATATTATTATTAAAATATTTTAGTAATTATTTTTTTTAGACCTTATTACAATTTTTTGTGTTTTTTCCCCCTCCCATCATGCGTATGAGCATTTAAAACTTTACTCCCTCTAGTCTTTACATAAGGTTTTGCTAGGGGGAAAAAAGTGAGTGATGCTTCCAAATATAAAAGTAACCAACAGGCCCACGTTTGAGGGACGCGCGATGCTATCGCGACTGGTTGAGTCGCGCGTGTCGCGGCACGCGGTGGAAGAAGAAAACGTTAGGAATGCACACCTCACTGCCAGCCACCCTTCAAAGGCTATCCACCGCTTTGGACTCGGCCAATGGTATATAATTTACTATGAGGAGGAGACCTGATGTCACTCTGAAGTTGGGGAAAAAAAATTTATTTCTAAACTAAGTTAATGAGTTAACTATAGGAAAAACCCAACAAAAAAAAATGATAGTTGAATTTCAAATTTCCAAATCAGTATTGATTACTATATTCATAAAGAAAACGACTACATTCAAAAAATAAATGACAACACATTTTTGTAGTAATTCTTTATTTGAAATTTTGAAATTCAACAATTATTTTTTTTTTGGATTTTCCCTTGACTATATATCATTGAGGCAGGTAGAAGTGAGTCATAACAAAAATTGGGGTGGGCACTTTTTCAAGGAATGGTTAAACAGGTGCTTTTAAAAATTTATTTGTGTCAACTTAACCCAAAATTATTTTTTTTTCACTTTACAAAGCAAAGCTTATCTTTTATATTTATCTCATATATCTTAAATTAATTCTCCACAGCTAATCAAAACAAGCATTAAGTGGTAAATCGATGTATTCATTTCATTTACTCCTCTAATTTTATTTTCTTAGACTTCTCAAATATATATACATATATATATAAAAGATGGCAATATATATATACTACCTCTGGTCCTAATTATAAGACCCAGTTAACTTATTTGAGGAGATTAAGGAAGTAAGTTAAGTTAGTTATTTGTAATAAATAAGTGTTGTCATTCCTAAAATATCCTTACTAATTAAGTGTATTGGCTAGAACTATCATTATTAGAAGGATTATTTTGGAAAAAAATGCATAAATATGAGAGACAAAATGGATTGAGGTCTTATAATTAGGACCAAACAAAAAGTCAAACGGGGTCTTATAATAAGGACCGGAGGTAGTATATATATATATTCAATAGGAATGAATTCGGAAAGCTGTTAACTTTTAAGATAGATTTTTTTTTGTCAAAACTTTTAAGATAGAGTTAATGATATTTAATTTTTTTAATTTTGTAAAATATATTTTAAAAAATCAATCAATTATACAAAATGAAAAAAAGATTATGGAACTAAAGTTGGTATTTATCCCTCCTTTTCACTACAATGGTCTTTTAAGGTTTTGACATAGCAATTAAGAAATACTCTTTCCCTCCCTTGCTATAAGCAACAAAGGAGTCCATTACGTAGATCAAAAAGTTAGTTAAAGATAATAAATAAGTAAAAATCAAAAGTTTTTTCTTCAAAATACCCTTATTTATGAGAAAGAGAAAGTATATGAAAGAGAATAAAAAAATTATTATAATAAAGAGAATTATGAAAAAGAGGAAATGTGTGATGGACAGAGATGATAGTTTGGAAAATGAGAAAAAAAAATATTGAATATTAAAATAAATAATTGCCTACAAAAATTTAAGACAACTTATAAATATTGCTTATATTTAGAGACGAGAGGAGGATGATAATTGTTGCTTATAAAAAAAAAATCGAGGGAGTACAATAAATATGAAAAATATGAGATATTTTATTAAATTTGCTCATCATTAGTTGATTGCGTTAGAATAGGGGTAAATGCTTAACTATGTTTGTTGGCAAAAATATTTAAATATATTAATAAGCTAGCTTAGCTATTAGATTGAAAAAGTTAAGATTGACCCAATACTCTAACGAATTTTTTTAGATGCATCTATATCTTAAAGTATTTTATGATTCATTCAATATCCTAAAGTGTTTTTATAAGTACATATAGTATATTAAAGTATTTGGTAATTCATCTAGTATCTTAAAATGTTTTTTCATATATGTTCAATACCTTAAATACCCTAAACCCTATATTCTAAATTAGGGTGTTCCATGTACTTGGAAAAAATATTTCAAAATACTGGATAAGCTACAAAATATTTTAGAATGTTAGATATATTTATAAAAATAATTTAAGGTTCTGGATGAACCAATAATTATTTCAGAGTGCTCAATGTATTTGAAAAAAACACTTTATATGTTGAATGTTGAAAAAACACACTAGTGCCTAATACAACAGTTTAATGCCCTCATGACGGCAAGGTGCTAAATGAACCATTAACTATTTTACAATGCTTAAAAACATTCATATGTATTGCTACACTCATCAGCCATGAAAAGTTTAAGGAAAATCCCATCTAAATACCTATTCAATTCTAAAATTCTAAATAAGTCATTCTAATTTCACAAAGAATAAATAAGTGTATGGGTATTAAATTGGAATTTGCAAGTTCTGACAATTACTTGTATCCCCTTCCTCTCATGCCTACCATCCTTTCTCCCCTTCCCTCCAATAGTCCACCGCCATAGACCTTGTTTGCCATTATTATCGAGCAACCTGAGCAGATCCCGAAAACTCCGTCCTCCATGAATTTCGTCAAAAAAAAAAAACAAACAAACAAAGTAGGCGTAGCAGTGCAAAGAGCCGTTCAATGAAGAAATGTGCTAAATGTTAACACAGAGATGGGGAAGCCTCAGGGAATGGTTGCGATAAACGCAGGAGAAGAGAAACCAAATGCAAAAATCTCAGGTACCTCAAGGAGAAACTCAAATAAACTGGTGGGAAGCTCTGACGAATCATTGGAAGACAAAGATGCCAGTTTAATCTTGATGTTAATTTATCATTTAAATATATGTAATGTAACTTCTGTCATATACTTACTAGTATTTAATAAATATTATCACTTTAGTAGTTAATTCTATTACATATATAGTAAATTATAAAACTTACTGTTATTATGTTTATTATGATATTCTTTAGGTATATCAGTATGCTAATTTGCCAATACACTTTGGCCTTTGTTTAATTCCTCCAAGACTTGGTGAAAATTAACCATGTGAACAGTATGGATATCGTAAAATGCCTAAGAATGGGTTGCGAATAGCATCATTGAAATAGTCACTTATATTATACAAGTTATCATTCTCGTTACACTACTATAGAGTGAGGAATACTTGACGCTAAATATTTAACGGTTATTACAAAAACTGTCAAATATAGTTTCTGCGGGAGAAAACTTGACGGTTCCTATTATAACTGTCAAGTTTTATTTGAAATACTTGACGGTTTTCAAATAACCGTCAAATATTATCCAACAATACTTGACGGTTATATTATAACCGTCAAGTATCATGTTACAAAACTTGTCGGTTTCCCCTAAAACCGACAAGTTTTATAATACTTGACGGTTTTGTTTTAAAACCGTCAAGTATTGTTTTAAGATACCTAACGGTTTACTTGACGGTTATTCATAGAAACCGTCAAGTATTGTCTTTTAAAACCCCTCCCTTGTTCATTTCGCTCTGTCGGTTCAAAATTTCTAACGCCCCATTTCTGCTTCGAACTCTCTTCGCCGCCATACCCACCTCATTTTTGGCCCTTCTCTTTGGTTTTTATTGATCGCCCTCCATCATCATCGCTTTCTATGTCCTCCTTCATCACTGCGGCATCCTACTGCATACGGTTGTCGCACATTGTTCTCCACATTTGAGAGCTTTAGGTTGGTCCTCCTTCGTCACTCGGTCCCCTAATTTCCTTTAGTGTTTCGTTCAATATGATTGTAGTTGAAAGAGGATGATAGGATGATGTTAGGATTGTTCACAATGCGCACACGGAAAATGGGTTTTGCTGTTCGGCCAAATGGGTTTTTCAGTTTGGCCGAAGGGGTCTTTCACATTTAGATCAGTTTTTGGGTTTAGGGTATTTTCAATTTTTGTTTTCACCATAAATTGTTTGGTAAATAATTGAAATTGCTAATATTTCAATTTTTGTTTCTGTAATTGAAATTGATTGACTGCTGGTTTTCTGCCATAAAGCCTTGGGAATACTAAGTTATAAGCCGTTATGCTGCCATAAAGGCCTGTAAAATGCTATGTGAATGGCTAAAAAAAAGATTGCAAAAATCATTATGCATTTGGTAACTTTCATTATTATGCAAATTGTTATTCTCGTTATATATTTAATAATATTATTTGCAAATGAATTAAAATTGGGTTGCAAATAAACATATTTCAAATCTCTTGATGAAAATAGTAACTTGCATTGCACAAGTTGTTATTTTTGCTGCTTGTTTTGTAAATTAATATGTGAATTACTTAAAATAAGCTACAAAAATCATTATGCAACTAATATAATTTTCATTAGGCAAGTTGTTGTTTTCATTATATGTTTAATAAAATCATCTTCAAATGGATTATAATTGGGTTGCAAATAAATAAGTTGCAGATCCTCCCAAATGAAACCATTTATATTACACAAGTTGTCATTTTCATTACTTGTTTTGTAAAATAATACACAAATAGCTTAAAACAGGTTGTAAAAATTATTATGCAACTAGTAACTTTCATTATGCAAGTAGTTTGAATCCCTGGTTGAATGAAAAAAAGACATGGAGCTAATTTGTCAAAATTTGCAAATCTCAATTTAATACCTATAGATTTATTTGTCCTTTGTGAAATTGGAACGAATTATTTGAAATTTTTGAATTCAATAGGTACTTGTATAGAATTTTTCCAAAAATTTATGTTGGCAAATGGGCATGGGAAAATGCTTTAATGATGTTTTCACACCTTAACCCTTTATTTCAACATGTATGAATTAATTAACCGGTTTTGATATCCATGATCCACGAGGGGAAGTACAACTGACCCATGATTACTAGTTGCAAAAAAAGAATCTTGTTATAAAATTAACCAACAATAAAAGTAGATTGGAGAAGAGAAGTAGACAAGAAAATGAGAGAATGATATTGTATTCCTTCACTTGCTTCACTTGCATTATAATACAATGGCATGCCTTACGAAAAAATGACGAACAAGCGCTCTGGTGGTGGTGGCGATTCTGACGAAGGCGACAAGGCGAACCAAATGAAGAAAAAATATAAACGCAACTCACACAATGACAACGATGATCAGACTAAGGATAACGTAACTGGAACAAAGGAGAAGTCCTTCAAGGAGACTCTTTTAGGCGCTTCATCTGGGCAAGTCTCAAAAGACCAGAAAGGCCGTGGGGTGTTTGATGATGCTTGGGCCGAGTACATCAAGGGACTCCAGTGCTATTTTAGCAAGGAAAATGCTGACGATAAGATCCATGGACCTACGAAAGGTGTCGACATTGATGACGAGGATTGCCCCACGCTGAGAATTACTCAGGAGGAATATGAACAGTGGTGTGCACCCGGGAGGAACTCCCTCATCGTCAAACTTCTCGAGAAATCAGTACCTCTTTGGGTTATGAAGGAGAGTCTGCAAAAAATGTGGAAGACTGAGAAGTCATTCACCACGAGGGATATCAATAACGGCTACTTTCTTGTATCGTTCGAGGATGAGAATGATATGATCAATATTTATCAAGAGGGACCCTGGATGGTTTCCGACAGGTACTTGGTGGTTCAAAGGTGGCGACTGAATTTTGATCCATGGAATGCGGAACTTCATAAGAAAATTGTGATATGGTTGAGGATTCCACTTCTTCCTCTTGAGTTCTTCAACGCAGCCAGTTTTCAACGAATTGGGTCCTTGATAGGGAGAACTCTGAAGATCGACCGTGTGACTTATGCTAGTGAGCGCGGCAAGTTTGCACGCATTTGTGTCGAGATTGACTTAAACAAAAAACTAAGATCCTCTTTTAACCTCTTTGGGACGAGAAGACGCATCGAGTATGAAGGGTTGCACCTTATTTGTTTCTGCTGTGGTGTTTATGGCTACCATAGGGACGTTTGCCCAGAACGAGAGACCCACGTAGTCTCCAACAATAACCAGGCTCCAAATTCTACTCAGGAAGGTTCACAGGAGTTTAGTGCAACACATGAGCAGACTAGAAGGTACGCTGAGTCAGAACAAGCAAGTATCAATGTGGAGGATGGAACTGCTGGTGAAAAGAGACCTCGAATGGTCATGGAGAGCCCGACGGCGGCAATGGGTGGTGCACAACCGCAAAAGGAAGGTCTCGGAGTTTGGAAACCTCGTCCAACGTTCACGGAGACGCTTACCAGGAAACACCGAAAAATCAGGAGGGGTAAATCATGTAGCAAAGATCATGGGGCGATCACATGCTAAAGAGCGAAATCCCAGGGAAGAGATGTGAATATTGATGAAGCGATTTTCCAGGAGGCAATAAAGGCGGTTGACGTGAAGCCATGAAGACATGAAAGAGAGAACCGGATCTTTTGGCAAGGAGCTTACTAATAATAAAAGATGGGTCCCGGTAACTCAGAAAAAACGCCTAAAGGGTGCAGAAGTTCTGAAAGGCAAGGAGAATACCCTCAGGAAAAAAAGTATAGGGGTTGGGCCTCCTAACGTCATACCCAAGAGGAAAGAGGCCACTTCCTTCGGTCACCAAACCCATTCCAGTGCCTTGGTGATGCTCAAAATGAAGAACCCATGGAGGAGGAATGTGGGCTGCTTAAAGATAACACACCTGAGACACACAGCAACGCGAGGTTGAACGTAACCAGTGACGATTCTACAGATATTACTGTCGCTCACCAGAATTGACCCAGGGATGAAGAAGGCTCTTCTATGAAGCAACCCATGATGAGTGACACGTCCATTGCTATCTCTAGGGGACCTATAAGCATCGCATCCCCCAGAAAAGGTACCCCATGATTAGTCTCTTCTGGAACTGTCGCGGAACTGGCTCCAAAAGCTTACCGGGGCTGGTTAAAAAGAATTAGGAAAAGGTACTCAATTGATTTCATCGCCCTCTTCGAAACAAAAAGTAGTGGCTCTCAAGCTTGCCTTAGGTGTCAAAAGCTGGGCTTCGAGAAGTTTGAAATAATTGATGCAAACGGTTTCCGAGGTGGTATATGGATATAGTGGAATGAGGTGAATTTTCAGTTTCGGTCATAAGAAAGTCAGATCAATATATCCATGTGCTGGTGGAAAAAGGACAAGATTGAATGTACGTCACTTCTATCTATGCAAGCCCCAACATAAACAAACGACGTCAACTCTGGGGAGACCTCACTAGCTTACGGCAGATGAAAACATTCCTTGGATCCTGGGTGGTGACTTTAATGCAACCCTGTTCCACAATGAGCGTCGCTCCACCGCTTTCCATCCAACTCCTCCTGACAGAGATTTTATGGCTTGGTACGAAGACTTGCAATTAAATGACTTGGGATGCAGTGGACCCTTCTTTACCTAGAAGAGGGAAGGTTGCGAAAGCAAGATCAATCGGGTGTGGTGCTAACAATAAATTTAAAGAGCTATTCATAGATGTATCGGTGAAACACCTTCCTTGGTTCAAATTGGATCACAGGCCGGTCTTATTGAGTACCATCCCTTATAGGCCTCATAGCAAACAGAAACGACCCTTTCGTATTGTGGCCTTGTGGTGCCTTCATGATGACTTCTCTAGGTTGGTCAAGGATGCTTGGAAGACCGAAATACCTTGGTTAAACAATGTTAGCAACTTTATGAAGAAAGTGGGCCAGTGGAGCTATAACGTCTTTGGTCACTGGGGCAACAGAAGAGTCGTCTCATGGGCCGGCTTGAAGGCATTACCAAGTCCTACGGAGCTCAGATCCTCCCCTCCTAAATCGAGCAGCTACAAGGAGTCTGTGGTTGGAATTAGAAGAGATTCTCCTACAAGAAGATCTCTTTTGGGCCCAAAAAGCCAAATGTGTTTGGTATTCTATGGGAGATAGGAATACTAAATACTTCCATGCTCGAGCTAACGGTAGGCGATGAAGAAATAAAATTGAGGCTATAAAAAATGAGAAGACGAGTGGACGGATGATGTTAAGGAGATAAAAGACACAGCGACTAGTTTCTTTGTCAACCTGTTCAGGGATGATTACCATGACTCCCCCACCCACGGTGCATTGCTCTTCCTTCCACCACTAGAGCCTTCTCATATCACAAACCTATCCAGCGAAGTCACTAGTGAGGAGATAAAGTTGCAGTTTTCAGTATGGGTGCTCTTAAGGCACCTGGACCGGATGGTTTGAACGCTTTCTTCTTCCAAAGCCAATGGTATACCCTTGGTCCCTCAATCATTAAGACGATCACGTCAGCCTTTGCGAAGCCAGATTCGATCAAAAGCCTCAACCACACCTTCATTGTTCTCATACCTAAGAGGGAGTATCCAGAATATATTTGTGATTTTCGCTCTATTAGCTTATGTAACGTCATTTACAAAACGATCACAAAAGTCATTTCTAACCACCTTAAATGTCTTCTTCCGTAGATTATTTCCCCAAACCAATGTAGCTTTGTGCCGGGAAGGACAAGTGCGGACAACATAATTGTTGCTCAAGAAGTGATCCACTCCATGAAAAACATGAAAGGGAAAAAGGGCTTCATGGCCCTCAGATTGACCTTGAAAAGGCCTATGATCGTATCGGCGGATTTTTGTTTTGGAGTGCCTAACTGAGCTCAATTTCCCACCTTATCTTAAAGATATTATTCAAGCTTGTATCTCCTCTCATTCCATGCAAATTCTTTGGGAAGGGAGCAAGGCGAAAAAGTTCCTCCCTTCGCGGGACTTAAGACAGGGAGATCCTATTTCCCCTTACTTATTTGTGATATGTATAGAGAAACTAGCCCACCCTTCCAAGAAGAAGTGGACAACAACTGTTGGAACCGATAAGATTAGGTAAGAATGGCCCTCCCATATCCCATTTGTTTTTTGTTGATGATTTGTTACTTTTTGCAAAGGCCAACATGGATCAAGTGGGAATCATAAAAAAATGCTTATATGTCTTTTGTAAAGCCTCAGGACAAAGAGTGAGAAGTAGCAAAACAAAGGTGTTCTTCTCCGCTAATGTCAATCATGCAAGGAGCGCCCAAATGAGCGAAGCTTTAGGCTTTGCCAGCACTACAAATCTTGGGAAGTACCTAGGAGCCCCGCTTCATCACAATAGAGTCACCTCAGAGACCTACCAGTTTGTGCTTGACAAGGTTCGGAATAAATGAGCACATGGAACACCACTCGATTATCATTCGCAGGTCGGGGTACGCTAGTCAAGGCTGTCATCTCTGCAATCCCATCCTATTCCATACAACGGCTAATATTCCTCCCCACACGTGTAACACTATTGAGAAGAGAGCTCGTGACTTCCTGTGGGGCTCATCAGATGAGAAAAGGAGGATTCATCTGGTGGCGTGGAAGAGGGTGTGCAGCGAGAAGAGAGTCGGTGGCCTCGGATTAAGGCATGTGAAGCTGTAGAACTGAGATTTTATGATGAAGCTTGGTTGGGGACTTGTAAATGATCGACATTCCTTATGGGCGAGGGTCATTCGTGGGAAATACAGCTACAGCTGCGGCAACGATCTACTGCAAAAATCACCCCTAACAAGCTAGGCTCTAACTCATGGAATGGCATCAAACGAAAATGGAAGGAAGTGACCGATGGTTTTGAACAGGTCTATGATAGTAATGGTGAGATTCGAGCAAGATGGAAATGGGAGAAGAGTGGACTTTTCTCTGTTCGCTTAGCTTATCGCTCGTTACAAGAAAGCCAGATTAGTAATGGGGTGCGTTGGACGGATCTGTGGAAGCTTAAGATACCACAACGTTGCAAAACCTTTGCGTGGACCTTGTTGCATGAATGTCTCATTACGAATAAAAGGAAGCACCGAATGACCCTTCACCCTACAGGTCTGTGCGACATATGCAAACTCTCTGACGAAGATGCTCTTCATGCTCTTAGAGATTGTGAGGAAATAAAGAAGATGTGGGAGTCGCTAGTTAAGCCGTCCTACCATAACAGCTTTTTCAACAGCATTATAACTGAGTGGGTCCACCTTAACTTGTCACGCAAAGTAAGCAATCAGGACTGTTTACTGGAAGGGGCTATTTGTCATTACGTGTTGGCTCTTTTGGCGTGACCGAAACGATTGGGTACACACGAAGGCGGCACTAGTGTGTACACGTATAGGCGCGAGAGCTATGGCAATTCTGGGCAGCATGACAAATGCTCAGGAAAAGCTTTCTAGAGTGAACTTTCAGGGAAACAGGGCTCCTGGCAGTAGGGAACCTTCGCCACCGAACGAGAGTGAAAGCTCCATAGAAGTTGACAGGGCCTACTCAAGGAGAGACCAGGTTGCAGCTTGCGGAGGAATCATTAAAGATAGGTGCGGCAAAATAGTAGAAGGCTTTCAGCTAAAGCTTCCGGCTGGAGATGAACTCACTGCTGAACTTTGGGGGTGTCTCATGGGGTTGAAAAGAGCATGGGATAATGGCTTCAGAAAGATCACTCTCTGTAGCGACTCACAACAGGCCCTCTCTAGCATCCAAGATGAGCCGTCTAATCTACACGAAGACTATCAACTAATCATGGAGATTAAAAAAATGCTGAAACGAGACTGGAGAGTACACTTCTGCTATGTTTCGAGGGATAAAAACCTGTTGGCAAACATTTGGCAAAGAATGCTCTAACGCTTGGCGTTAGGCTCTATCTCCTGCACCCTAAAATGGTTGACAGCATCATGCATTCAAATACTGGCGACTGATAGCTTCTTTATCGCTTTTGTCTTTGCTTTCCAGTATATCAAAAAAAAATACAATGGCATGCCTTATTTATAGGTATAGTCTTACACATAAGTTACATTTGTACTTAAATGATAGATAATGAACAATAAACCACATAAATATGAGTGGGGGGAGTTACAAGATTAAAAGCATAGTGGAAAGGTAATGGAGTAGTGGAAGATTAATGCCTAGTGGAAGTAGTGGGAGTTGATGATGAAGTTGAGAGGAAAAGGAAGAGGAAGAAGAGGAGATGGACATCCACATGGTATATATTCATAACACTCCCCCTTGGATGTCCATTGTATAAGATAGTGTCTCATTAAAAAACTTCAATTAGGAAAAACCCTGTGGGACAAAAACCTAGCAGAAGAAAAAGAGTACACATTCATTGATATACTATTTGGTGCTGCCTCATTAAAAACCTTGCTAGGAAAACCCAGTGAAAAAAAACCATAGACAAGAAAAAAAGAGTACAGCGTGTATTAGCTCTCCCTCTTGATAACATCAATTGATATCCTTGAGTTTGTGACATCCGATATCATGAATAAACTTTTCAAATATCATACAAGGAAGTGACTTGGTGAACAAATCTGCCAGATTTTCATTGGAACGGATTTGTTAGATATATATTTCACCATCTTTTGAATATCATGAAATACTTCATCTGGAATTACCAACATGTGAATCAAAAAGGAATCTAGAATTCTATTCCAATGTTTTTCATGAAGAACTATATCTTAGTAATAAGTTAACAACAAATGATATGTCAAGTCATGAGTGACTGATGAGATATGATATGATACTTCTGGACCTATGATTTGGTACTTCTAGACTAAATGGTTCTTCATCAAATTCTCAAAATCCAAAAAGTTCTTTATTCACCTCCACATATCTCACAACCATCAAATATATAATGGATATGATTTATCCATATAAAAACACTTGAAAGCCTTTCTTGTATCAATTATTTGATATACAAAAAAAATTTCATTTCTCAAGTATTCAATTTGTAATCCGAAGCAAAACTTTGTTCTTCCCAAGTCCTTCATGTCAAATTCTTTCTTTTAAGCAATCCATAACTTTTGTAAACTCTTCAAGAGTTCCAGTAATATATATGTCATCAACATAAACAACAATTATAGCAAACTTATTTTCAGATCTTTTCATAAAAATGCATGGACAAATTGGATCATTTTTATGTCATTCTTCAACCGATATTTGCTTAGTCGGTTATACCACATATGCCCTGATTGCTTCTGGCAACTTATTTAACTTAATCATTGTTCTCAAGAACTTGAATTGTATGCTTCTGGCAAGTGAAATCCTTCAGGAAATTTCATATATTTTGATCCAGAACTATAAAATGATGATACATACTGAAATTATTTTAATCTTCATAATATTTTATATACTGAAAGATTTTCTTATATATGCTCCTGGCATATTCTGGATCCTTCAAGGTATTATTATGTAAATTTCACTATTAATTATCCTCATCCATGAGTCATAATAATATCTAACAGGCGCATTTCATAACTGCCAGACTATTTCAAATATGTAAAATTATATCCACCACAAAGTAACATGTCTCATCATAATCATTTGTGAAAATTTATATTTTCACATAAACGTCCATATATTCTATAAAAACTTTATATTTTATGTGTTGAGACTGCAGGCCCATTTTCACATATTGAAATGATATTTTAATCACGTCTTTTTCTTTTCTTTTTGCCAAATTTATATGTACTTTGTATGATAGATCTATGTGTAAGATCCTCCTTTATTAGGTGATATTCTTATGAAATCATTGGCAACAACTTTACCTTTTCGGTTCTATTTTTTCTTTTGTGACATAATTTGTTGAGATCTCTTTCTTCCTTTTCAGGTACTTGAACCTCTTATGGGGTTTTCTAATTAGTTATGTCCTGACACTCTTCTAGAGTACATGCCTCCTCAATACAAATTCTAAGCTGTATGCTCCTCTCTATTCAGTATCTTTATATTGGAACCGATTAACCTCTCATGCTTCTGGCATGTCTTATTTTTCTTTATACTAATTGGAGCATTTTCAGCTGGAATAAGAGATTTAAAAATTTTCATTCAGGTCAGTAAAATATTTTGTAGTATTTCATGAATGCAATTTTGATGAAATTCTGGTTCATACTGATAATATATATAATATATGAGGATCTGTATTTCATATTAATAATGCATTCCATGTGTTCTCTTTTCCATCTACTCAATTTCTCCCTCTTATGGTGGGAAAACTTTGTCAAATAACAGTCAACTAATTATGTAGTATAAGGCTCTTAAATCCATTTGTTTCTTTTAGGAACATTGTTTTGTTCCATTTAGAGACAAACAAGAAAAAGGAGGTTCTTACCAACAATAAGTCCCAACTTCTCTTTTAATATCCATCTATGTATATTG